>NW_003303470.1:19046-21861 GCF_000142945.1 Phytophthora infestans T30-4 | reverse complement strand
TTCCGAGCCTCAGCTGGACTCTCGCGTCGCGAGTCGCAGCGACGTGTTCGCGCTGGAGCAACGTGTGGGTAATACTCCGTTACAAAGTGCGACTGGACGTGCTCTTGCCTGTTCATGTGCACGCGATTGCTGCCATGCCTTCCTCGAAGTCACTCTCGACAACGCCACATAAAGCTGCCCATGTGCGAAGACCGGTGATTCCAGGTATATACCCACGTGGTGGATCGATTGTCCTTGGGCCTTGTTGATAGTCATGGCGAACGCTGGAACCACGGGGAACTACTTACGCTTGAGTTTGAACGGGAACTCCTTGTCATCGTCCTCACTATAAAAGACGATCCGAGGAATGAACACCTTCTTACCCTTGAACGGCCCGGACATAATGCTGGCCTCGATGCTTCTCTCGCGCAGTGACACAACCCGAAGCCGCGTTCCGTTGCAAAGTCCTGCGTCGCTATTCAGATTTCTAATCTTGATGATAGGTGTTCCAACCTTCAGAACAATCCTGTGCGGAGGGATACCGGAGAAGTTAAGAGAGTTTAAGAACTCCTGCTCAAACATATTTGCATCCGCGACCCCTTCAAGGCTGTCCACCGAGAGATACTCCTTCGTTTCACCCGACAGCCGTTCCGCAACCATGTCGTTGATACGCCGAACACTTGCATTTGTGGGGGCTAGTATGGCTCGCTCAACGAAGTATTCATCGGGTAAATTCTCAGTATCGACGCCCGGGTACACCGCATCTATGAGTGCGTTGACGTTGCGGACTCGTCGGTCTTCTTCAACTTCGTCCAAGTCTCGCTCGTGCTCCTCGTCCGCCGGAGGGAGTAACCTGAAACTTGGTGGAGACTCCATATCCGCGTCTTCTTCATCAGAGATCATTTCTTGCACCCATCGTTCTGGAATGATACACATGTCGCGTGGGAGGCATATATCGCACATTCACAGATTCTACTAGATGAACTAGGATAAACGAACTTTCTCACAATTTGGAGTAAAAATTCAGAGAATTCCGTTAACGCAGCCGCACTGGCCGCGTCTGGGGCGGGGCGGACACGCATGTTCTCGGTTAACCGCACTTGACGCAAATGCTCCCATAGGGGCGAAGACTTAAAGCAAGCTTGAATCGTCTCCGCACGCGTAGCATCCTTCAGTACAGGTAGAATCTGGCGGTGATCACCGCTGAACACCATTACCTTTCCGCCGAACGGCTCCAGCTCGTTCTTCATGATATCCCGAAGCGACCTGTCAACAGCCTCAAAGCAAGCTCGGTTCATCATCGGCGCTTCGTCCCAAATGATCAAACTTGTGCTACGAATCAATTCGGCTTTTTGGCTCTGCCATGAAAGGCTGCACGTCGACGTCTCTGTTAGTTTGAGGGGAATCCGGAACGTCGTATGCGCGGTATGACCTCCAGTTAACAAAGTGGCTGCAATCCCACTCGATGCAACCGCGATGGCAACCTTACGTTGCATCCGAACGTGTGCGAGTATTTGCTCGAGTAGGAACGACTTTCTTGTTCCGCCCGGACCATCCAAAAAGAAAAGCTTCTCTCCTCCAACCGGTCTGCTCACAGCAGCAATAACTTGGTCAAAAATATCCCTCTGGTTGCTGTTCAAGTGGTCTGCCAGCTCCGCAACATGCTCCAGTTCGTTTTGGGGGTACGCGTCAATCTCTTGCTGGACAACATCAACAGACGCTGTATCCGGGTCGTCCACTTGAGCGGATACATCGTCGTAATCGGCTAGCAGAGGAAGGCCGTACATGTCGAGGGACTTTTGGTTCGAAACCAAGTAATCAGCCAAATTCTTCAACGCCTTGTACTCCGCCATTCGAAGAAGCACCTCCTCTTCGCGTACATTATGCAGGTCTGCGTCTCTTTCCTCAATGCTTCGTGCATGATCCTCTGACATATCCTTCTTGAACCTGTCCCATAGATCTTTGGCATTACCAGGCATCGAGTAAACCAAAATGATGCCGAAGAGTTGGCGTAGCTGGTACGGCATCTTGACCTCGGCGGCTTCGCGTAAGCAATGTATCCACTCGTCGTCATTTTCCAAATACCCAAGCGCCAAAGCGGCTTGCTGATATGTAGGATGTTCCGTACCATCAACTGTTCGAAGATCTACAAAGGACTTAGGCGAGCGTCGGTTACACAGGAGAAGTCGCAAGTAGAAGCGTTCCGGGTCCTGCGGAGATACGTGTACCAAGCGTCCCAGAGAAGCAACGTACTTCTTGTACGGTTCCCACGTCTTGTGTTTCGTCCACCTGTATATCCGTGGTACATCCTTGTACAGTAGATTTGCCGTAGCTTCTGGGTTACGCGCGCACAGCTTGAAAAACTCCGTCAGCATTGATCTGTCCCCGCGGTTAATCAAGTTGTGAAGCTGGGGAGTCGTCGCTTGGACGCGATAAGCAACCATGCTCATTCTTTCCAAATGAATACGTAGCGTCACAACAGAATGTGTTGATCCTTGTGTTGGATGCATGAATAGCCGCATGCAAGCTTCTACGGGAGAAATATACCTCCCGAGGAGATACTGAAGAATTTCGTTCGCCCGAATTTCTTCGCCTTCAATCGTGATTGTCGTCATGTCCGAGCCCTTGTAGACGTACTTGTAGATGTACTTGATGGCCTTGTTCGTGGCACAAACTTCGACGTTGATGTGGCAGTTGTATTTCTGCGACAGGAACGGATTGTACGGGACCACCCATTGATTGATGGTCGCGTTGTCCCATACTTTCCCCTTATGGCACAAAATTCCATCCGGACGGCAATCACGCTTGTACGTGGGGTATTTGTCGGGGGTCAGAA
>NW_003303470.1:0-3079 GCF_000142945.1 Phytophthora infestans T30-4 | reverse complement strand
TTATTCATAGTTCGCAAACCTTCGTATGCACAATCGGCCGCTACACGCGTTGTAGGCTTGCAATATATTTACTCTCTGCCCTCTCACTGTCAGCGTCAAGAGCGCGCGCCGCACGCTCATGCGCTATCTGCTCCCGTGCACCCACCGACGATGCATGCGCGCACGATACATAGTCTTTTAGTCACTTTTATGCATGTAAAGTATGTATTTGTTTGGAAATCTGATAATAATATATTAAAGATAAGCCAAATAGTAATAATATACAACATTTTACTATTTTGCTTAATAATAAATATCAGCCTTTTATTACCGTGCTATTGGCTAATATTTGGACGAAAGTAATTGGTTAAAACAATATATTTTGTACATATCACATTTCAAATGGGGCCTAGTGCAGCATGCGAGCGAGATTGACCGCTTTGCGAACCGCCAGGGGTTTAGGAGCGAATGGCCAGCGGGCGCTTGTCTTGCGTCTGGCGGAAAGCTGCAATTAGCGTTTAGGCTTGCGTTACAATCAGCGGACGGGGCAGCGTGCGGCACTATTTGTCTGCCAGGAAGGAACCGACCCAAAAGCGGTTAAGTTCTGGGAGGAAAAGCCTCCACCACCTAATTCGGCCGAAGTGCGCCGCCAGGAAAGCCTGCCAAACGTCGAGAAGGTGATGGGCCCTGACTGTCGCTCCGCTTCTAACCTTGTAACCTGTCGGTCTGTCCGTCCGTCAGTCCGTCGCATTCCCCGTCTTGCTGCTTTTACCTGCCTTTTCGCATGGCTACACTCGGCCTTTCAAATACAGTTTCCTCCCATCTTACCGACCGCGCCTATCTTTAATGACTCGACCTAACTATGCATAAATTACAAATATGTCCAAAAGCGTCACACACTTAACTCGCGCCTGATTGGCAGTACCTGCCGACTGCGACACTGACTGAATCTGTCGCACGATCAGACCGCCTCTCGCCCTCGCGATTGGACGTAAGGTAAACATTTCTGCCGAGCACGAAACGCATCGATTGGTTGCAAACAGCCTGGCGAGCTGCGTTGACAATTCTAAATTTACATTTAGCTACGCAAAACCTGTCGTATGTGCATCAAATCGGGCACGCTAACCACCGCGTTTTGTAGGGGCTTTGCAAATATTATTTTTACTTCTCCTGGCACTCTCCACTGTCAGCGTGCAAGAAGGCGCGCGGCCGCACGGTCATTGCGCTATCTGCTCCCGTGCACCCCACCCGACGAATGCATGCGCGCACGATACATAGTCTTTTAGTCGGATAGAGACCACCCCGGGTCTCGGGCTTCTTACGACAAGTCGTGAAGTCCTTAAGGGGAATGCGGTGTGGCGCGAGAAGCACACACCGAGCAGCCTTCACGTTGTCGACGAACAACTGTTCTTTCTGAACAAGGGCTCGTTCATAGATGCCCCTAGAAGTGTGGCCGCCCACAAGGCCACGAGGAGCGACAAGAAGCTCTAAGAAGAGGTCAGCCCCAGAGCTCTCCTCGGGAGGCCAATACCCTCTTGAGTTGATGGCAGCTCCCTGGCTGACGGGTGCCGCCACCGAACCCCCACGCACACGCTGGGCAGCTTGGAAATCCTCCTGCTGCTGGTCGAGGTCATTCGAGACCTCCCGGGGGCTCAACAATGGCACCCTCCTCTTCCTCTTCTTCCTCCTTCTCCTCCTCTTCATCCGAGGAGCCGAAGAGACTCTGATAGGAGCGTCGAGTCTCCTTCTCCTCGCGGAGTGGAGACTTAGAGGCTGTACGCTTCTTGAGGGCTTGGCGCCTTCGGCTTTAGAGGCCTTAGCGCGCGCAAGACCCTCGGCAAGCGAGAGACGTTTGCGAGGATTCTCTTCCTCATCGCCACCGGCTTTGGGAGCGCCCTTAGCCTTAACGGCCGGACTCTCAGAGCGCACAGAGGTCCTGGGACTGTGATCACCGTGATCACTAGCGGGCGATTGCACGCTGTCATCTTTGTGCTCACTGGGCACTGGGCTGTGCCCTCCCACAGAGCCCGCAGCATCATGAGTGCTCTCGGACTCGGCATCGTCTTCACTGCCCGAGTTGAACTCACGTTCTACGAACCGAGGGTTTGGACGATTGTCTGAAGACGAGGGCGACGGACTGCGGCGCCTGCTTGCGCGCTGTCCGTACGTGTTTGCCATATCCAGTACTAACATCATCATCTTCGTTTTCAACCATCCCTCCCTCATTGCTTGCCACTCGAACAAGACAATGATAGCACACAGGATTTACTCGAATGTCTTGCTGTAGTTTGTATAGCTTCTTAAGTCACTTCCAGCCGTGGCAATGGCCATTATTCCATCCCTAATCGACTGTGGTCAGAATGGGAACCTATATCGGAAGCCGCTCGAACTGGCAGGCTTCGTGCATCGAGACCCCGTTGTGGTGTAGTGATTTCTCCGTAGTTGCGGATTATCACCCGTCGACAAAGACGTGACACCGCCCAAGATGTTCAAGCGACGAACCCTCGGTCATGTGACGTACGGAGACGCCAGGGTGCAAGGGACTCGACGGCGTCACTTCCGAACTTTCAACGAGTATTGGATACGGCCCATATGTCATTGAATCCAGGCTGTCCTTATTATTAATAATGGACTGGCCGGATTCGCATTCAGCGGACCATCTACGGTACGAACCCTCAGTGGCGGTTGGGATGAGTTCGCGGAAGACTCAGCGACCCTTGGAAGGTGCGTTCACCGTCTGGGACAGGGCGCGGACCGTTAAAGATGCTCATGCGACGGTGCAGACGACGCTTGGCATGCAAGAAGATCCATAACGGATCATTGTTCACTTGATATTTGTATACTTGATTAGGACTTCTTATTAGGAATAGACCCGAAAGGGTAAGCTTAAATACAGAACATAATTTCCACTCAAGCACACAGAGCGACGTCCGGCTTCAAGGTAAGCGTCAGGTCAAGCTTGTTTGAGTGTGTTATGCCTGTCGGTGAACTCGAAGCTCTGTAGCGAGGGTTCATCCGGCAAGGCCAAGAGACTTTGTGTATTGGCCGATTACTATCGGGAGTTTTTTACGTGACGGCTTTTATGTGTGCCTATTTGCAC
>NW_003303469.1:63489-74822 GCF_000142945.1 Phytophthora infestans T30-4 | reverse complement strand
AAAGGTCTTTTTTGGTGGGTATCACCACGAAGGCCCTGCTGTTGAGGCTATCCGTGCCCCCCCCCCGAGAGCTTTATTTCTCACCTGGACGGAACGTGCACACCCAGCTAGAGCGACTTCCCCGTGCTGGTGGTCTGGGCTTCGGACCGGTCGCGCCGGTTCCAGCTTGTTGCGCTCTTCGCTATGTCCCATGAGACCCAGCCCATCTTTCAAGCTGCGCTCCTGTCCCTTCGTCGGGTGTACGGTTGGGTCGCTGACAAGCATCTTTCTGTGTGCTACGGTATGGCCGATGGTGACAGAGCACAGTACGAAGCTCTCGCAGCCGTCTTCGGCGACAACACGAAGTACCAGTTCCTGATGTGCTTCTTTCACGTGATGGAGCACATCCAGTAACGGGTAAAGCTACTTTCCTCGGGTACACAGGCTAGAGTACTGCGAGAACTGTACGATCTGCATTTCGCGCGGAGTTACTTAAAGTAAATGGGGATGCTAAGACCAATCTTGTCGTGCTGGATAAGGGACCCAACTTTAGATCCGCTCGCGCAGTACGTGCACGAGCAATGGATGACAGGCCCGTTCACGGGGTGACAGGTATTTATATCGTATAGTGGCTTCGCCTCCACAAACAGCCCCGCGGAGACGTTCAACACGCTGCCGAAGCGCGATTACACGCTGTGACGAAGGCTTAAGATGGGCACGCTTCTTCGAGAACTGAGTGCGTGCTGCCAAGATCCGTCAGGCAGCTCAAAGGCATTCGAGTTTACGGTGTGTCCGGCACCAACCTTCGCGCGTAGGGTCTCCGTTTGTGTAAATGCAAACATCGCTTCTCAACACTGTGTGTGAGCGAGCGTTCTTCGAATTGATTATTCTCAATCTTACAACCACTTCCAGTACTCAAACAACTCATTAGACTTTTTCTCTATAATAACAATTAGAGAAGATATTTAAAGAGACTCTGATACACGCGAGGACACTCCTCAATGGTCGTCTTAGTTTTCGTTTTTGCTGTCATGCTGACGGGCAGGCTCCTTCAGCAGCGAGCACATGCGCATTTAAACCAGCGCTGATTACCGTAGTGTACGATAATCTGCGCGCTTCGACATTCCTAATAATTTTAGCTAAGACGCACACGCGGCTCCTCGTTTGCTGCTCTACGAAGGCAGCGTTGGGGTCACACGAGTGCGACACGAAGCGGGTGATCGACCCGCACTTGAGGGCATCCACGTAGACATAGTCGCCGTCGATGAACTGCGCGTTGAATAGCAACGTATACCCCGTGTTCACCTTCACGGCTTTCTCGGGTTGGCCCTCCATAACGACCGGGAACTTGGACAGCTCCCCACAGTACGCATTTAGCACGTCGCCCGTGTCAAGTGACGTGATCGTGTAGACACCGAGACCAACGCGACCGGTGTCATAAAGCTTGAGCGTGCTAAGTGTCCTCGGTGTGTTGCTGCAGAACGCCACTAGACTGCAGCTCCGCGGCGTACGGAACGACTCCGACGCCACGTTCTTGCATGAGTCCCAAAAGCAGTCGCCGTGGCATTCGCATGGGTCGATGCTCCCTATGTCATAAAAATGCACAGCACGTACTGATCTTGGCGATATTCGCAGGCCACTCGACGGTCTTGCACAGGGCCGCCGCTTGCTTCAGTTCTGGGTCCACAAACTTGGGCCGCTTGGCGTGCAGGCTATCGAACCCCTCGCGGATCTCCGGGCTGCTGGCCAGGGCCTGGAGCTTGCAAGCCTGCAAGGCATTGATGTGATACAATTCGGAGCCGCTCATCGATACAGAACACTTGGCCAGGTGTCACCACTTTCGCGATCTTGGCACGATCCACTGAGCCCTTCTCGTTTTGGGATTGTGACGTATCGTGGCGCGGGTGTGCCTGTTCGGTATTAAGCGCACGTACGCGGCCGCCTCTGTGTCGACAGTAGAACAGCTTGAAAAATGTCCGCGCTCGAATGGCTATTACCGTCGCTTGCAGGTGACAGCAAGTCAATTTTCTGCTTCACAGATGACCCCTCGAAGCTTCGCTCGGGTGAGTAGCTATCCGAGATTCCGAGGGAAGCTTCTTCGCTGCCAGTTGGGGCTGCTTCAGCAGTGGGTGGTGTGTTGAGCGGACCCACGTGTGCAGGAGATCTCTGCGCATCAGGAGAGCTGCATGCACTGCTTTGCGGCGTCTCCGGCACGATTCCCTCGAGTACACGCTCATATCCACCACGAACCGCCGCGTATGCAGCGGTGACTGCTGCTTGAAGGCACCTGTTCAGTGCGCTGGCCCTGGTCGGGGCCGAGAAGGTTCCGGTCACCAGCTTGAACGTCCCGAGCTCGCGCTAATTGGACTCCAGAAGAGTGTCAAGGGGGTCAGTCACCCTCTTCGGTATCAAGTCCGTCGGGATGACTTCCTCCGTGGCGACGTCGATGGGGAAGTCGCCGTCGTCGCTGCCGTCAACACGGGTGACGACGGCGCGGCGGTAGCCGCTGCGGTCGCTGCAGACGAGCGCGCGGGAAAAATACTCCACTGTGTCCACAATGTGGAGCACCTCCGGTAACAGCTCCGACGCGCTGAGGCCCGGCATGGTGCTTGCGTGTGCGCTCGGCGCCGCGGGTGACTTGCTGCTGGCACTTACTCGAGGGCTTGCTGGAAATGACTACTTCTGGAGTGTAAAACCCAACAAACGTGGTGTGGACCACCCAACAAATCGCTGGCCCTTGGAAAATGACTGCTTCTGCTGTGCACCACCCAACAGAAGTGGTGTGGACCACTCCACAAAACGCTATAATCGCATTCTCATCCGCTTTCGCGGGAAGCTGTGCGCAGCGGGGCAGCGGGTACAGCAGAGCTTGCCCTGTCCATGGCCATTGTGGATGATGGGCCACTGGGTTGATCTGATTTGCGCTTGTGATTGTTAAATTTCCTCGTAATTTCCACTTTGGTAACCGGGATTGAGGGAGGGGGGGGCAGACGAGACAGGGGACAAATTCGAAAAGCCGCCTTTGACAACCCTGCTCTACCAGGATAATGACCATGTCGTAAAAATTTGGTTTGGTAATATAAAGGTTATAAATTCGAAAATGCCCTTTCTGTGTTTTCGTGTCTTCCTTCAATACTCACTAAAGAATTCAATTTAAGCTGTGTCTGTACTACTTCGTTGAAGCTACCACTCCAGAGTCTAAGGCTGTGTGCGTTCGCCTACACCCTCACCGAACACCCCCAGCACCCAGTAGGCGTACAGACCGGCAAAACGTCCCACCTATCACCTTGAAATCACCAAAACAAATAGATTTAAAACAAAGTATGGCTCCTATATGAGGTACCGCACATCGATTTGTGCGATACAGGTACAAGTAAGAAGGAACGAGAAGCCTGAGTCGAGAAGAGGAGGGCAAGAAAAGAAGGAGATCAGAAGGTGACTGATGCCTGGAACGACCTCGACAATCACAAGCCGGTCGGGATGAGCAAGCCTGAAGACGTGACCAAGTACGTCTACAAGTCCCTGACCAACGGGTTCTCCCCGGATATGGCCCCACATTCAGATTAAAAACAAAAAGAAATTTAGGCTAGCCTACAGTTGTATTATAACCTTAACCCCGTCGTCTAGTAGTAGTACTTGACGATGCCCTTGACCAGAGCGTGCAGGACTTCGGTTGCATTCGCCTTCGGCGGAGCAAACCAGTTGCGCCACATATACTCGTCCAAGTACATGGGCAGCAGCTCCTTCTTCATGCCGCGCATTGCTTGTCTCAAATACGCTGGTAAGTTTAATTGTATACGTATATACGTATTGGTATAAAATGTATACGAACCTTCACATGCTGCTTAATGCGGATTTCTTAGGCGCCCTCGACACGGTTAGTGTGGGCGCCTGTGATAGGGGCCACGTACGTCTTGCTCTGGTTGACCCACTTGTGTTTGTAGTTCATACCTCGTAGGTGTCGGGCTGTTGGCCAACGTGTGCTTGTCATTCATCGACACGTACGAGGTGAACTGGTCGCTCATGATGGTAGTGCTACAATCATTTAGATACGTTAGTATAGTGAAAAAAAAGTAAATTATATATACTACACACTTACCCAGGGCGGATGTGCTTCTTGATCACCGCTGACAAAGTCAACTTCGTACGATCCCGAACCAGCGGTTCTTCGTCCGGTCCACGCCGCCGAACAGCCAGAAGTCCGGATATTGCCGCCCGCGGTTGTACTTGGACTTCTTCTTGAGTGAAGTCTCGTCGATCTCGACGACATGGCCTTCGCCTTCAATCTCCATGGGGATGGACATCATCTCCTGGGAGCATATGTCCCTACAATAGGTATACCATTGCATTGCTGCCTGGGCGTTTACACCCACCATGACGGCTGCCGCTGTCACGGGGGTGCGTGCGCACCAGTGACAGAGCAGCCGCACCAACTTCCTAAGGGGCAGCTTGCTCTTAGAGAAAAAGGAGTTGGTGCGGATGCTCCGCTCAGTCCTGCACGCGGCTCGCGAGCACCGCCACCGCTCGTGCCCCACGTCTAGCCGCATGGACGTGGTGCACTTCGGGCACAGCAGTGACGGCGCTAGCAAATGGACCGACATGGCCCAGGCCACGGTCGACGAAGCGCTTGATGTAATGTCAATCACTCCGTCGAACGTGGTGTTCTTCAGTACACGAGCAGCCTCGACGTCTACCGGACGGGGTAGACGTGGGCAGGCACCAATGGCAGCTGAGGTGGCGGTGGGCTTGGTTGGTATGATGGAGCTGGGGTCTGGGCTGCCGGGGTCTGGGAAGTTCGAAAGTGAGAGAGTTTTGGTGCGACGCCTCGCGCCAAAACGCTCCCTGTTATTTTCTCGCCTCACTCCTTGTGTGTGTGTGTGGGGGGGGCATCTTTTAATACTACGTTTTGTATTCTACTTTAACGTGGCGAAGTGGATTTATTCTCTGAATGTGGGGCTCAGACCTTGGGCTACCTCAGAAGATCTAGCTGCTTTAATTTGCAATAGCTTAAAACTAGAATCTAGGTTAATCTGAATGTGGGGCCATAACCCGGGACAGCCGACCAACGACTGGGAGAAACCTGCCGGCGCCAAGAACACCTCGATGTAGGGCCAGCTGAAGATCAAGACCTGCCTCTTCACTCCAAGCGCCCCGGTAGGCCGGTACCAAGAAGTAGCTGAACTACATCAAGCTGTACGAATGTCGCGTGTTTATCACGGACAACTCCGAGGAACTCATGTCCGAGTACCTGGCGGTCGTTGCAGATCATTGGCGATGGATCTACTCGCTGTTTATCTCTAGAATCCAATGACAGGCCCAAGTTACCCATTCGTAGGAGCGACAGGGAGACAACACAACACGCGCGGCTTGTATATTCCTATAAGCTTTGGTGCTCGTGGCTTTGGCTCTGCTTTGGCATTACGCTGTGGAGCTATGGAGCGGACTTATCGTACATGGTGCGTGCCGCGGGGTCCGTCCGTGGATGTGGGTGCATCTAGGTGCAGATGTTTTGCTTGTTGGGGTTTGATGCTACCTCTCATCTAAGCGCAGTCCTCGAACGCGGGTGGGTAGATGTAGTTGACTACAATTGTCCGTATCTTTCGTGAAGCTCGTGATACCATGCCACATTTGTCAGCTAAAATGACTTGCCGATTAACACATCGCGTGATTCTTCGCAGCAGAACAAGATCATGTAAAAAAGGAAGAACTTATACCTGGAGACGTTCGCTGCGCTGGACGAGCCCAACTGGCAGTGCATTTAAATTGTTCAGCTAGAACCTGAACTCAGCATCTGCAAGGACTAGACCGATCGTCCTGTTCCTGCGTTACTACTCTCCCAAGTCGGGCGAGGAAGGCATGCCACAGAACGACTACATCTCGCGTATTTTTACCAGCACGGTATCTCCTACGCTACGGATGAGAGCAAGAAGGCGTTAAGAAGTAGCTGCTCATTAAGAAGCTGAAGTAGAAGGCTATGCAGGAGATATTTCGGAGGTGCTGTTCATAATTAGGGATACTAGTTCGTGTTGGCTGAGCCATAATCGACAAGAAGATTACCCACAGACACGAAACTCTACACATTATCAATTTTCCAGTTCTGCGCGATGAATACCAGATCTCGCACAAGTAAAGGTGCGAGAGAGCTTCGCTTAGAAGACATTTCCACTAGTAGAGAAGGCTCGCTCTGAAGGGAACGCTCGATGCAGCGACACCCAGCCACTTCCTGGTGAGAAGACTTAAGTTCGAGTATTTGGTACGGTTAGCGTGCCACCACAGCAAGGTGTCGTCTTTGCTTGTGACGATCTTAATATCCTTGAGATGTGCGGTAAACCCATCTGCGCAGGCCTGGGCCAGGTCTGTTTGCTGCTGCGGCGTCTCGTCGGGTCCAAAGACATAACTAATCAAATCTTTTGGCACTGGCACTGAGACGTGGGGTGACCATTGAACAGGGGTGTGGTGGATAGATTTACCACGATATTCGTTAGCGAGCTTACAAGCCGCTGAAATGAGTGCAGCATCTGCGCTTTCCTTGTCAGTAGCACTTCAATGCGGCGTTCGTTTACTAACACGAGGATCGAGGTAAGCAACCCAGACCAGGTCACTTTTTCAAATTCGCGAAGCGCAACTTGAACAACGTAAGAACCACATGACGACAATCATTCATCGTCACTTCCGTTTCGGCAATATGCGCTTCCTCGTTCACCAAAGCCACGTGTGCTGCAAACAAATCTTTTGGCTTCAAATGTCTTCGAATACCATAGAGAATAGGAATAACCAGCGGTATCGTAGGATAACATTGCCCGCTTAAAGCTGCTGTGGTTTCTGCAAAGGGGGCTAGTAAGGCTAATAAACACTTGATAACCAGCCAGCCCGATGATTTCGGCCTCTGTAGCTTAACATCCAATCCTGCAAACGCAACTCGGCTGTCAGGGCTTTTCTAATACGCGAAGAAGCTAACCAAGCTTTGCTCTAGAGCCTCCAGACTCTACAGCATATCCGCTGCTGCTCCATCTCGTGGGGCAGTCAACTTGCACGCGCAAAGCCTCGTTCGGCTTGGAATCTCGCGTCTTGACCTGACAAGACCGAGCCAATTTTGCTTGTTTGGTTTTTTTCTAAAGTATGTCGCCCGCGTCCTGAAGCGTTGTACAGTTGTTCGAGCAGCATCGAGCTCATATCGCTCGAGACTCATGATGGTAGTGTTGAGATATGTATCCATGTTATCTAAAGCGATATCCCGCAGCGTAGCAATACTTGCACGATCTTCTCTAGAAAGCTGCTCGTCTTCATGATGCTCAGCAACAGGTTCTACACTTTTACGTTCAGCTTGAGACGTCCATGTAGGTAGTTCCACTGGTTGACCAGGCTTCTTTTTCTTGATTAAGGCCCCAGCTACTACTAGATGAAGAGAGTCAGCAATGCAAGACACATCAGCGACGACGAGCCTTTCAGCTGCACTGACTATGTTGGAGCCTCCATCGCGCAAAATTTAACACAGTAGTCCATAGGTAGCGATCTTTCTTCCACCATATTGTTGAGCGTAGCTGCTATGGCAGCTTCGTCGTGTATACCGGGGAGCTCGCGAGCCTCCAGTGTCCAGGTTCGTGCCTCAAACGGCTCGGTGACAAAATGAATTGTCAGCGGAATGTAGCACCGGCCATTTTGCCCAATCCAAGTGTCACCTGTCAGCGAGTAGTAGATGCAAAACTGCAAAATATCATCTTTTACGCGCTTGCGAAATATGGAGATGTGCTTAATCTGGACCTCCAAGGCATAAAAATTCGACTAGGATTTTGGTTGGTGTCGGCGTGTCGTTTCGTATTGTGACATGGTTCTATGTTGGGTATGGACCGCAGAAGTAGATTGAGGAGCCATCTGAATATGTTTTTCGTGTCTGATGGTCTATCACAAGAGCGTGGATCTGGATTATGTCGCTGTTTTCGGGGGGGGGGGGGTTGGGGGAACCGAGGAGACTGGTGTCCGAGGGTGGCATCCGCGCGGTGGTGTCTGAGGTAGGTCAGGGCCACAGTGACCGGTATGGCGCTCACTCCGGAACAAACGGCTGTCGTGCTCACGTGCCTGCACCTTGTCAAATAAGGGATATCCCGGTGTTGGCATGCGTGCTGCACTTACTGGCAGTGCTTTTAACGTGAATTCTTCACCTCCACAATCCACGCTCCTTTGTAGTATACACTTTCCACCGTGAATCGAAAGGGACATCCAGTACCGCGAAGCTTGTACTGCTTTCTTTTCCCCTCCACGACGTCGGGCCCCGGAACCGTGTGTGCAAATGTATCGACGTCGCCAGCGGGGAAGGGCTTCTGGAAAATAGCGGACACTACTACCATTTTTGGCACGTTCGGACTCGCGCAGCAGTTTTTTTCTTTTGGAGACACTATCCCCGTCCTGAACAACTAGATGCGCGCTTTCCTCATCGACGTACTCAGCGCGATAAGTCAGCCATGCATCCCAGTTCGCGTGGGGCCAACGCAGCCTTTTTCCTTCGAACGAACTCTGGAGCGTTGACACATTGTCCAAAGAAGCGTCACTTTCATCCCGAGCTAACTGCATGCCCTCCTCTTGCTGCTCTTCTTCGGCAAAACTCGCCTTCCCACTGTGGAGCGCTGACACAACTTCTCCGGCACCGTCGGAGTCGCCATCGTCCTTGCCGCGATATTTACGCTTCATGTTTCTACGCCAGCAAAAAATAGGAAATGAGAGCTCGAAAGGACTTAGTTACCGGTTTCATATTGTCGTACGATCAGAAATTTGATATCTTGTAATGGGTAGGGTAAGAGGGATTCTTGCTCATCTTCGTAATTTACTTTTTTTTAGCTTACAACCTAGTCAATTACCTATTGTTATCCTGGTTTTCAACCAGGGCCGATCCGGTGTATTTATCAGATTTGGCGGGTTTTGCATCGACATGATTCAAAGATGCCTTGTTGCCCAAGACCTTGATTTGAGCCTTGCTCTAGATAGAGGCCACTGGTTTTGGGCAGCGTTAGGCTTGTACGGAGCAACGTGAACAGTCACCACTCGGGGAGAAGACCAGAGCGAAGACCCATGAGGGGAAGAAGAAAGGTTCCGAAGTTATTGTTTTCTCGGAGATTAAACTGCCCTGACTACCTCGGTAATCCAATCACCAGCACTCGTTTAATCATCCTACTCGTCTAATCATCGATAGCTTAATCAGCGTACCGTAATCATCGCGGGATCGTGTTGGACCGGATTGTTTACTGATTTATGGATGAATATCATCAATTCTCCGACCCTACTTGATTTTATGTTGGTATTAATCACCAATCATCCATTTTTATTTATTAGACAACCAATCGTACGGTCTTGACAAAAAAATCCAAATGGTAACGGTTAGGTTGGACCTCGTTGGAGTTGGCTCCGACATATCGGGTCAGAGGGGACTCAGGAAATATGGATATGTTCTTACAAATTTCAAGATGTAGGCATATCACATGCATAAAGTCATTTCTTCGACTTCTCCGAAACCAGTGCAATCATTGCCACAAATTATTTTTAAATCTTATACTTATTATGCTACTGGTAGTAAATTGTAGAAGAGGTGGGAAGCAGCGCCGCATCGAGCTTGCTCGTAATTAGGAGCAACACATGCAACAACCCCTGCTTGGAGATCAATTATTTTTGTATTACGAAGAGCAATATGTAGCAAGCGTCAATTAAAGGTACATGTATTGCATTATTAATATTTGAAGCACTCCGGCTCGCTGCTTCCTGTGCACAGCCCTGCCACCACCCTGCCGCCGCCTCCACCTCAGACTCCTTCCCCTGCTCTGGTTGCTTTTGTGAATACATTTTTCATTGTGGCCCATGGGTAGAAAAGAAAACATAATATATATGTTTTAGCAATTACTGGCTTAGAGGGCAGTACCCATAACATAAAATCTCTGTTCTCCGACAATCTCCGACCTGTACCAAAAAGGTACAGGTCGGAGATTGTCGGAGGGCAGAAATTTATGTTATGGGTACTGCAGCGGGGCTGCCGTAGCTTTAGTGTCAGAGGAACACGTGCGACTCAAAGAGTCACTAATTAAACGTTCCTTATCCAAAGGACACTTACAGCCCACCAGAGCTCAAAGTTAATACCTTAACTTTTATGCATCAAAACCAGAAGTGTTCCATTTACTATTATTGCGACCAAGCCACCTAGGAGTAAATGCATCTGTTTAACTAGCTAGCATATTTAAACCTAATCAAATGCATAACGTGTGGCTTTCAGTCAACGTACTGAGAGACCTTGTTAACTCTCCAACTTATGTAGTGAGAGTTTGTTAACTCTCCGGGTACTTCGTACCACTGTATGTTCCACACCATGTAGCCCCGTTACACTCTCCCCCACTAAAGAAGAACACTCCGTTCTCGAAACTTTCCTCAGCGAGGTAACAAGTCTTGTTAAGACGGCGGAGGCTACTACACCTCACACCAGCGTTGTACAGCTCCGCGAGCTCACAAACGCCTACGCATCGTTGATGGCCAGCTGCTCGTTGCCGGCCAACGGCTCAATGTTCCAAGTGCACCGCGGATCTTGTCCTTAAGCGTATTCAGACCTTTTCTCGCGCTCTGCGCCTACTCCAAGAGCTGCAGGACCGCTTAAAGCTATGCTCTTGACTCATCCGAATCGTCGACAACAGCTCGGCGGTTGAACACTCGCTTTACAAGCGATAGGTCGGTAAGTCGGTCCCACCAGGGCGTCGCCCTCTCGTTCCATGAACGATTGGCCACGCTTGGACAAGCTTACGGGCAACACCCGTTTTGCTCTGAAAGCCAAGTCACGCAGAAGAAACCTGAAGATGCCAAGGACAGAAGCAGGGTGGAGAGGTTTAAGGGCGTTGTCCGAGCTTTACTAGGCGCTAGAAACCTACCTACTCATGCGGTGTCGACAGTCTTCAAGACGAAGTTGAGGCCTCGGTTCATAAGACCGTTCAAGGTCGTGGCCAGGAAGGGCCTAGCGTATACGCCCAGCCTTCCGAAGAAGATGCGCACGCATCAGGTCTTCTATGTTGGCTTGCTTAAGCCATATCAAGGTCCTGCTCAGGTGAGCGCGGAGGCGTTGGCGCCGACCGTGGCTGGGCCACGACAGCTGCAGGGCAGCAGGTGGTAGAGCCACGGGAGGCTGAACGACAGCAAGTGGTGGACCCACAGATGGCTGATCAGCAGCATATGGCAGAGTCACAGGTCGTGGAGCGAAGTGCTTGAGATGCAGGAGCAAGGCAAGCTAAACGTTCAGCCTAGCGACTGGACGCTCAAGGTCTGAGACCTGGTTGTGAGTCAATTGTGGTAACCGTAAGCGTATCCACAAGGTGGGTCATCACTTTGATGTC
>NW_003303469.1:61312-63312 GCF_000142945.1 Phytophthora infestans T30-4 | reverse complement strand
CTTCACCTCTGCTCGATGAGCATGGTGACTCCACTATAATGTGGAGCGCTTTGTGGCGCGAGCGTAGACGCCAGAGTCGTACCAATACTTTGTGAAGTGGAGAGGTTACCCGCACTCACAGAACCCATAAAGAATTGAGGTTATCTCCGGCAAGGTTTCCTGACGCATGAGCGCTTACGACCGGGACTTTTGTGCCGAAGCGCCACCCTGGCGTGCACAGCGTCGTCAGGCGCTGGGCGCCTCCCACTAGATTGGGGAGCGAACAGGTCAGTAGTTGAGCTCAGGATCTGACCAGTGGCTGCCGCAGCCAGCTCGTACGTATAAGCGGTGCTCGCAGCGAGAGTAGGAGCTATAGAGACCTCGTGCTGTAGGGACGTGGTCCCGAAGGAAGCAGGTGTTTGGTGTTGTGCTGAACAAGGTCAGGCACAAGCGTCTCGATAGACCCATAGCTGGCTTGAAACACCTTGCTCGATGAGCACGATCCAAACGTGGATGCGCTGTAGTAGCGAAAGTGGTGTCCCAGACGGGTATCGAACCACTGGCCTATGGCTTTCCAAGCCGGAGCTCTACCATTGAGCTATAAGGGCGATGTCCGTACGTCTGTTCGAGAACGGACTACTCATGGTCTGAGAGGGCTGTGCCCTGGTGGGACCGACCTATGGCTCTCAAAGCCAACGCTCAGCTGGGGACAGTAGTATGACCGGTATTGATCCGATACATTAACCCCATTCACACAGTGGCTGTATCAATCAATAACGTTTGGGATAGAGAGCTGTTTGCGTGGCTCACTATCAAACACCCTGCACACTGTAGCTACATTCGTTAAATTCTCACCGTTTCATACGACAAACCACTCACTTCCGACAGCTCCGTGAATTATTGTAAGCATTTGAAAAGGTTCGGTATCCATCTGATACACCACCAAAGCGCCCTTTACACGGGGTGCATCACCATGGTCAGGTTAAGCACGGAATTATCGCAGTAGAGTAGGTACACACGAGAAAATCGCGTTCAAAAAGGCGCTCTGCCCCGTAGCGGCAGTGCGGGTATGCAGTTTCAGTTAGAGCTACACAAGGAATTCCGGCTTCCTTAACGTTACCATTGATGCGTTCAATGAGATGACACCTCGAGACGGTATCGAAGCGCTAGGGTTGTGTGACAATGCGCTTGCGGTAACCTCTTGCATTGATATTGAAGTTCACAGCAAATGCGTTCCAAGATTGACAAAGTGTCACACTTTGTGTTTGCGCGAAGTCTTCTAAGACGCATTCCATCGGAGCTCGTGGAAGGGTCCGATATTTTATTCGTGCCTTTGATTCGTTAACGTATCAAAGTGCTTGTCGATGGCCTCAGCGTCATCATTGATGGCGCTGTATCGAACAGCTCTACCGGGACTGGCGGCGAAGTCTCGCCGAATCTGGCAGTGATTTCAGATGCATTGGCAGCGTACGCCCGGTACAGTACGCGGAGAAGAAGACGTACCAACACAGGTGGCTGCGTCTTTTCTTCATTGCGCGGACGCTTCGATCCTGGGGCGTCCGAAATATCGTCACAGACTCGCCGCGACTCAACAAGGGGATCAGGGGTTGATTCGGTCGACCTAGAATCGACAGCTGAAGATGAGTTGTTCTCGTCTTCAGTGTCAGACCCATAGTCAATGGGTATGTCTCCGTCAGTAGACATAACTGACAAGCCCTCCGTGACAACTGACGGTCTGTAAGTCGTAGCTTGCGCGCACTCTGCTTATGCAGAGCGTGGTTTTGAGTGACAGAAAAAAAATGTCGTGGGCGTGTCCGTTTGCGCGGACACTGAAGTGGTGGTGCCTGATTCTTATGCTTAACGTGGGGGGGGGTAACAAAGTTACACACAAGCGGCTACATGAAGCCACTTGGTTACGAAGGAGGTTTTCCACATTGGTGTGAGATACACCGATAGTTACATTCGGTAGACTATTGGTATGCATGCATTTGGGGTACTCATTGGTTGAAAGCCAATACCTT
>NW_003303469.1:59982-60883 GCF_000142945.1 Phytophthora infestans T30-4 | reverse complement strand
TAGAGAAGAACGCACTTCTCAATCCATCAAACATTCTCATAAGGCCTCGATAGGCGTGGATGTTGAAATTTTACGCGCACTCCCTCTACAGTTAAGCCGTACATAAATATTAGCTTCTCTCTCTACAATAAAGGAGAGAAGAGAGGAGAGTCCCCCCGCACCTTCCTGGCAGTAGATCAAGCGCCATTACAGTATCAACTCTCGCGAGCTCATTAAGCTTGCGAAGACCTGCTGCAACACCGGTACGTGTTCCATAAAGATCATACACTGCGTGCCAGGTTATTGTGGCCACTTACATTTTAGTATGTGACTCAGTCAGTTTTACGAATTAGCTCCAGTAATGTAGGTCGTCGTGATGATGCGTACCGCATGCGTGCAGCGTTAGAATGTGTCACGTCCATCCGGTCGGCGTTTCCTGAGTCGGTGTCCCGTGGGGTCAGCGTCTGGATAGACGTAGCTGGCTCTACTCGATCTGTTTCCTAAAGTGATGAACGCTGGGCCTGACCCTCTCCTCCAGCTGCGACAAAGTATACCCGGGTAGATCACATCCAATTCTGATCCACTGAGACCCGAATCACTGTCGCAGCTCGTAGCCTTCATGGCTTGCACCTTGCGTACTGGGTTTGACCTTACGGCGTCAGAAGTGGTTAGCTTGTGTCGGTACTTGTTCAATCCAAAATGGGCCTTTACAGGGCCAGACGGTTCTTTGCGCGTTGCCGCACCCTCAAGACATCTTCAAGCAAATCTGTATCTGCGATCCGTAGCAGCGCAAGCTGATCAGCCAGCCAAAACGAGGTCGTCCAATGTTTTGATGAAGTGTTCTACGTGCCCACGGCGGACATCCGGCGGACTATGCTTAATACGCAACTCCTCCCTCAATCCTGCAATACTCAGGCGAGAA
>NW_003303469.1:42810-48531 GCF_000142945.1 Phytophthora infestans T30-4 | reverse complement strand
AAATAAAAAAAAAAAATAATTGAGAAGCAAGTCTGGTTGTTATTTGGGTAATGTGCTTGGCACACCTTATCACACAAGTAGACACTGCGCTATACGTGTTAGATACCAGTAGTAAGAACGATACATCACAACATACGTGCCAAAAGCAGCCCAATACACTAGAGAATCTCATGATCTTTAATATTTCCCATGAATACGTATCTCGTTCGCCACAATCGCTTTTAGTGTCTTCTTGTTTTCTCCAGCCTGTGCACAAAACTTAGCCTCCATCCGCTCTGCAAATTGAAGTTCGTAATACTTGTTCGTCTCCCTTTCCACGTGCATCCAAAACTCTCTTGGCAAAAAATAGAGAAATGACTCTAGAAGAAATTCCGCACACTCAAGAACTGAATCTGAAGGGCCGTAACTACTATCATACAGCCCAGAATAGTATCATCGTCTTAAAACTTTGATTAATTTACAAACAGCATTATAAAGCATGGGCTAGTAATTGCAATGCATGATATTCACCCTAGCAAAATACATACCAGATTCCCATCCATCCTTCCTCATTTTTCTCAACGCCTCCGCATCGTGTGCCAGATTAGACAATCAGACCCTTCTACGATGCGCCAATTGTCAATGATGTCCTTCCAGCGTCGGCCGCCTCCTTACTTCGTGGAGGTCGCTGGCCCCCGCGACGGTTTGTTGTAGAAGCTGCGTCAACTGCAGGTGTAGAACTCAGTGAATCGCCAGTTTGAGGTGCATCTAGTGACAGTTCATCACTCGTCTCCGTGTCGCTCTCGCTTGGGATCTCATCATCCACATCAGCTCCAAAATTATCCGTGTTCTCGTACCATTCAGCTGACCCAGTGTCTGAATCATCGTAATCCGTATCAAATGCACCACCATCATAGATGTCATCATCTTGACGGGAATCTGGACGGGAATAGGGAGGAGGCGGGGTTGTAGGAACCGTAGTTGTGTGAATAACAGTAGCCATATTCAGTGACCTTGCAAAATCAACAGTAATATACAGCATGCTGTCAGAAATAAATCTCGCACGTGCCTGATATCAATCATGTGACTGTGTACCGACAGCCGAAGATCGAGGTGGCGTTAGCGTTGAAGTCTGTTGCACAGAGGAAGCACCTTCCGATGTCGACATGGGTACACGATGTGCCTGCGTTGTGTTTGTTGCACATGGCGGAGATAGCGACGTGTTACTATAGTCCAAATCGCCACCAACAGACGCATCGCTACAATCAATTACGAACATGAAGTGTGAGAAACACATCGTACGCAAAACGCATAATCTCCTCACCTGACGGCTTCTTTCATCAGCAGCAACGTGTGGGCTTGTTGGCCGCGTAGATTTGTCAGTTCTTGAGTTCTTGGATGGTGCGCGCTTACGCTTACTTTCTGATTTGGCCTTGCCAGGAACCTTTGCCGGTTTTTTTCTTCTTCGCCGCCTTCTTCGGTGTTGTGATCTCTGCCGCTGTCGCCATGTCAAACTCAGCGTCGTCATTTACGTGGTCTTCTCCCGTTTCCACGTAATCTTCGTCTTCGCTGTCACTCCCTTCCTCATCAGCAGAAGCAGCATCGGCAGCAAGATTTTCTGCATACAGTGCTGCGGTTGGTGCCTTCCCTTTCAATCGCGGCGCTCTTGCCAGCCAATGTAATACCCCACTAGTGCGCCCTTCTTCTAGTACGTAGCTGGAGCAGGAAGCTTGCGTGAAGCCACTGTCATCCTAGGCCGCCTTCCTGTCGTTGCCGACGTAGGAGCTGAAACAAGCGGTTCTTCCGCAGCTTCGTCGCCAAAGTCAGCACCGCGGTCACGCGTACCGTCGACATACACATGGTGCTCTTCATCAGGCGGGCGCGTTCTGCACCTTCCCTAGTCTCGAGACGACGCAGGAACGCCTCCTCTTCAGCGTGCGTGACGCGGCGGGGATCTCGCGTTTCGTTTTGGAGAATGAATGGATGGATCAGAGACTTCTCGTTTGAAGCACTGTCTTTACGACAGCGTATCTCCAAGGAACTTTCTCTTTACAGTTAGGACCCCAAGCCCTGTACATTGGGGACCAAACGGACTAAACGCTCATTCTATGACGACCCCCACTATGCTTGATCATCAAGCATTTGAAAAATGTCACATGCTTTCCTATCAAGCCTTAGTGACGAAGGGGTTGAAATAGCTGATTGGTGCTTTTTTCGTAGACATCCAATCATTACTATTTACTACCACTTCTCCCATAGGTACGATACGTTTTGACATATCCGTGCTGCCACAGATATGGGACACTTTATGAGGAGTTCCCCAACGTAGGTTCTAGGTTTGCTATTGACACAGCTGAAGCATATTTAGCAAATAGAAAGCACATGCAGTTTGTCCACAGCGTTTTTTCGGCTTTCCTTCTCCCACAGACAGCTAGATGTAGAGCTGAAAAACCTACTTTTCATTCGAACACTATTTCGGGACACTGGAAGGATTTCCACTTCACTTGGTGTTTGTAAGTATTTTCCATTTGATCTGACGATTTGTAAGTGATGTAAATTGATTTTTTTCTAATAAACCTAGTCCACATATCGGGGCAAAGAACACCAATTTCATGTGTTTGTGGCTCAATCCAGCTATTTTCAAGTTTTGGTCGTTTCAAACAGAGTGTCCTTTGAGAAATCGCGTGACTGAAGCTACAGTTGGATACCCAATAAAAGACTTGGTTTTTGTAGCGGAAGAACATATGTTCTGTAATCAGTGACCAATCTGTCGGAGATTTAGTGTGATCAAACTCATTTTGATAATGTTGCAACCAGAATGCAGATTTCGCGTGCCAGGTGCGAGCACAGCAAAACCCTCTGCCACTAATTTATCATTTAGGTAGCTGCGGTCTATCAGTACGATATTGCCATATATATGCTGGGCATTTTTGTGATGTAGAATACTTATTCCTATATTAGCAAACTGTCCCGCAATTCAGCACGGATACCAGTAAGCTCGATTATTCTTCTCGTCCACAGGCCAATCTTTCGCACCTAATCGAGTCAAAATAAAATTTAAGCGATGCATTTTAGTATGATTTGTTGATCACTTACAATTTGACAAGATGTAATTCAACATCCTCGGCCGGAGTCACCGTTGCAACTGTACAAGTATTTCTGCAACGCTACACGCAGCAAAACCATTTTTTCTAACCGTTAGCGAGGCTAAAGGCCAAGCGCCAATACACGCTACAATTTGTATCATGTATCTCACCAAGTTTTGTCAGAGAACAATAGGTACGAATACAAACAAAATTAAATTCTTGCCAAGTCACGACACGACAAATTTTATATGTCGTCAGCCGCGACAAATTTTATATGTCGTCAGCCGCGACAAAAATCGAATAGTGAAGAAGATGAGATTGGGAGATAGGACCCCCAAACTTTCGGGGGTTCTGTCACAGATACTGTAATCACAGAATCCGTCTCCCAATTTCATTCACAGGAACGGCCCTCTCTTAGTGAAACCCCAAGTGGTTTTGGCGATGTGAAGTTACCAGCGCAGAAAACGGCCCCACTTAACACGCAATGTATAATTAGTGAGCAGTGCTCACCATAGGATATCCAAACCGTAAACTCACTGCATGTCTCGCCAGCATACTGTGGCTCCATTAAATATCTACCTCCTCTCAGTGCGGCATCGTCTCACACAAGCAGTGTATCTTGCGGCTCGCCATGCACCGCTGCTGCTCCTGTAAGGGCGATCTGTGAATAAGTTTGGGGGTTCTGTGATTACCGCCTGTCAAAGAGA
Organism: Phytophthora infestans T30-4; assembly: GCF_000142945.1. Lineage (NCBI taxonomy): Eukaryota > Oomycota > Peronosporomycetes > Peronosporales > Peronosporaceae > Phytophthora > Phytophthora infestans. Next base: position 44,759 of record NW_003303469.1, on the reverse strand, counting down.
TTAGCTTTACTGAAAAAAATGACAGAGACTGAATGCTTCAAACTAGAGAGCCGGTACATGTTCTCTCGTACTTCAAGTATCACAGGTGTGGCCAGGAATTAATGGTAGCTCCAAATCGGTGAAATTAATATTTGGTAATATTACCTGTAGACCAGTTTATTAAAAATATATTACCTATTTTTTTCTTAGACAAATGAATACTGTATGATTATTTTCAAATATCAACTTAATATTACATGTAGTTAATACGATATTCGATTTTTAAAAGTTTTTACCAGGTAAATTCACCAACCAGATGTCGTTCCTGTTCGACTAGCTGAAGGTGAGCTAATTAGCCGTGAGGGAGATAGAGTCCGGAGTTCGGGACAATTGTGATAGTGACTGCAAGGTTGGCGTCGTGTGTTGGCACTGCTGAGCGCATTAATCTAGCGTTACAGGCTGCAGGTATATTATGTGGACGAGGCTATCGGTAGAGAACATGCACAAATACCTTGATTTCGCTCTATCGAGATTAAACAACTGCAACCATTTGCATCTCGATCGGCTTTGTCTGTGTCGCAGCGAAATACTAGAGCAAATACTCGTCAGTTTTAAAACCAGTCATCACTACTTCTGTTTTAGAGCCTGACCGAAAAAAATCTTTGGTGAGCCCTCGGTTCACCCAGCAGAGTACTTAAGTAGGGAAAAATTATAAAATATCATCTAGTATCTAATATTTTCAAATCTTCGAGTTAACATTAAAATATCATATTAGCTTTTAAAAAGTAAGTTACTATTGATATATAATATCGCACAATAGTACTACTACTATCAAAAATGTTGGTTACCAATAGCCCCTGGCTTAGGCAGAACTTTCTGAGTCCTACACGAAAGCTGCAAATGCCGGTGATTCGCAGCCAATTGCGTGAGCATTGCGTAAACATGTTTGACAAAAAAAATAAGTCATGCAGGAGGGCTTGCATGCGCCCAGATAGTGCACAGTTTTGGGTAAGTCTGGTCACTTCCTATGTAGATGTAAGTACCGTATAACCTTCGTTAAAAGATACATGTGTAGAAATGTGGAGTGCATCTTTATAAAAGGGCGCATTTGATTACTCGCTGCATCAGTATGTTAGATGATGGTGTATTTCTTTACAAAGAGTTCATATATCTAAGGTTTTACAGTATGAAGTGAGTACCGCACAACTGAGATGAACTTCATCTTGAAGGGGGTGAAAATGCATGCAAATCAAAACGGAGAAGACCCACTGAGGCGAGTGGATGCGAGCCCAGCGACGCGTTTCCCAGCAAGCCAAGTATTGTACTCTCCAGGTGACAATTTTTTATTGCAGGGGCCCAGCGACTGCCTTTGCAACGCGTACTGTATCGGAGCAAATATGTGAGGATGGTGCAAATTAATATTGGCTTCAATATGGTTGCACTTTCTGAGTTGGGCGTAGCAACAAGTGCCTTTACGGTACATGTATGCGTATTTCCCGCCCCCTTACCGAGCAGCCTGTCCGTCTGTCAATAAGTCCGTCCGTTTCCTTTCTTGCTGCTTTTTCCTGCCTTCTCGCATGGCTACACTCGGCCTTTCCAATAGAGTTTCCTCCCATCCTACCGACCGCGCCTATCTTTCTGACTCGACCTAGCTATGCCAAAATTACAATTATGACCAAAAAGCGGACACAATTAACTCGCGCCCTGATTGGGCAATATTTTCCGACTAATTTTTTTTCAAAACACAAAATTGGATTTTTGAGCGACGGCGGGGCGAGGACAAGGTGCGCTGGCTGTATAATAGCAGCAGGGTAGTTTTAGATGTATATGCATGTATGTACGGGCTGAGTGATGGTCGCTCCTCCGGCTACGCCGAGTGGTGACCATTGTGATGAAGGAAGTAGTCGTAACAACAGTAAGTTGCAGGGACTGAAAGTCCAGCAGGGGAGAAAACCGAGTGCTGCTGCTGC
>NW_003303469.1:36279-42021 GCF_000142945.1 Phytophthora infestans T30-4 | reverse complement strand
TGGCAATATACTCTGCTTCCGTTGTGCTCTGTGCGTTAATCTCTTGCTTTCTTGATCCGTACGAAACCACGTTACCATTGACGAACGTCACGAACCCGCTAACACTCTTTCGGTCATCAGGGTCATTAGCGTAGTCAGCATCGGTGTAACACGTCAGCTTGACGTCGTTCCCAATAACAATGTCCATCACTAAGCCGTGGTCTTGAGTACCACTCAGGTAGCGTAGCACCCTCTTTCCCATAGCGTAGTGTGTGTGGTCGAAGCAGGACAGGTACTTGCTGAGATTACGCACAGCGTGCGCAATGTCCGGCCTTGAGGCTGAGACCAGATATTGTAGTGCACCAACGAGCTCTCGGTACGGGGGCGGGGAGTCATCTTTCGCATTTGTGACCACCTCAGCGCGCAGCGCTTCCGGTGTTGCAACCGCGTTGCAACCCTCCATGTGAAATCGCTTTAGCACCTCCGTAATATGTTGCCGCTGGCAAAATACCGCATGTCGACGCTCGCTGTCGATCAGTATCTCCACGCCTAGTAGATACTTGACTGGTCCGAGAGATGTGAGTTCATACTCCTCACTGAGTTGCTTAGCAACCTTAGCGCAAAGGTCATTAGGGCCGAGGAGCAGTAGGTCGTCGACGTACACCGTGAGCAACATGGTGACTTCTCCTCCCACTTTCCTGGCGTAGAGTCCGTAGTCAGAGTCGAGGCGCTCGAGTCCGATCTTCGTCAGGAACTTGTGCAATGTTTTGTTCCAAACGCGAGGCGCTTGCTTTAGCCCATACAAACTCTTCTGTAGCTTGCATACGTAGCGCGTAGAGTCTTCTCCAAAGCCTGGAGGCTGCTCCATGTAGACCTCCTCGTCGAGATCACCGTACAAGAACGCGGTCTTGACGTCGAGCTGCAAGATGGCCCATCCGCGTTGCAGCGCGTATACGATCACGCATCTGATCGTCTCAAATCTGATAACAGGTGCGTATGTTTCACTGTAGTCGATGCCCATGCGTTGTAGAAAGCCTCTGATCACTAGTCGAGCTTTATATCGCTTAATCCGGCCCGTAGAGTCTCTCTTGAGCGCGTACACCCACTTGCACGAAATGACACGCTTGCCCTTGGCCTCCGTGCGTCGCACGAGCACCCAAGTTTCGTGCTGCTGCTGTGAGTCCATCTCAACTTGCATCGCTGCTTTCCACTCCTTCCACTTCTTTGACCTTGCCGCATGCTTGTGACTAATGGGGATCTGCACATCCTCGACGTTCTGCTTCGTCACATTCGTCACTACGTAGTCCTTGAGTCGGGCGGATGGTTGTCGCTTCCGCTTCGGTCGCGACGTAGCTGCACTGTCGTCTGGCGACGACTTCTGCGTCGTGCATGGCTCCCAGTTCTCGTCTTCGTGAGCATCACGTCGACTGTCCTTGGCCTTCGAGGCTCCCACTCGATTTGCACATGCTTTCGCTTTATTCTTGCCTTTTGTGTTCTTCCGCTTGGAACCTCCCACTGAAGCTGCTGGCTTCTTAGCGTCCTCGCTTGGTAGCTGTGGGTCATCACTTCGAGTCGCAGACTCGGCTTCAACTTCAACACCTTGGTCATGGCTCTCACCAGCAGTGGCCAGCTTCGCCATCTCCGCTGCTCGCCTTTCTGCAAGCTCTGCAGGAAGCTGCAGGTACGTAGACATTGTCGTCCGGATCGGCACGATCGGGATCTCCGCAGGTAAGTCGTAGTCTCCGTAAGCGTAGGTGTTTGCAAGAAGTTGCTCAATATACACAGTGTTTACCGTGTACTTCTCATGTGCCTTCATGTTTCCATCTCTGCACGTCGTCACTGATCCTGTGCGCAAGTTCAGCAGCTTATAGCCCTTGGCCTTCTCGCTGTAGCCAAGTAGTAAGCACATCTGCGTCCTTGGAGTGAGCTTCTCCTTTCTCTGCCGAGAATCATCAGGGATGTGCGCGTGCACCAAGCACCCCCACGTGCGCAGCACGCTGAGGTCTGGCCGCTCTCCGTACAGGGCCTCGTACGGGGACTGCTGGTCCTTCAACACCGGCGTCGGCGTCTTGTTGAGCGTCTCAATTGCATGTAGGAAGGCTTCTCCCCATAATGAAACAGGCATTTGCGTAGCTTGTAACATAGATCTGACCTGCCGCATGACGGTCTGGTTCGTGCGCTCCACGATAGCGTTCTCCTGCGGGCTGTAGGGATTGGATGAACGCGTGTCGATGCCGAGGTCCTTGCAGAAGGTCTCGAGCTGCATGTTGACGAACTCGCCACCACCATCGGAGAACAGCGTCTTGATGGTCGCCTTCGGGAACTGGTTCTGGATCCAGCGAATCTGCTTCTGAATCAGCTCCGTGACTTCGTCTTTGTAGGCTAATAGATATTCCCCCCATTTAATTTTTTGCTGAATTTTGTTGCTAAAATACAATGAGAAAACGGTTTGAGTTTTGCTATTTTGTTTTTCCCCTCCCCCAACCCCAGCCTGAGGTGGCGAACACCAAAATTTTTTCCCAAGGGCTTTGGCCGAAGCGAGAAGGCCTGGGGCTTTTAATTACTTGGCTTTTCTTTCTGGATTTTTAAGACCGGGAAAGGCCTTTCCTGGGGGGAGCAAAATTTTTTGGATAGGCCTTTTGGTGTCCCAACACAAAAATTTATAGTTTCCTGCCATAGTCTTGATAGTCTCCATGTTTACGTGGCCCATGCGGTTGTGCAGCAACGTCATGGGGTTCTCAGCTTCACTGGCCTTGACGCTCATCACGTTCTTGCTCTGACGTGGCGTCCACATGCGGTACATCCCGCGGATGTACTTGAAGCGCAGCTTCAATGTGTCCTTGACCAGCCACGTAGTCTTCTGATCATGCGAGATGCGCACCTTGAAGTTTCCTTTGAATTGCATGTAGGTCTGCGAGATCAGGTTGTAGGCAGCCGACTTGGCGTAGCTCACGTCATCAAGGAGGCGCTCCTCGATCTTGCCCGTGTGCTCGTTCAGCACTTGCATAAGCACTGTGCCTACAGTTGCGCGCTCGGTTGTGCCGTTGCCGAAGACTAGTTCTGCAACTGAGTCTTCGTGTAGCTCCGTAAACAAGGTAAGGTCGCTCGAGACGTTGGTCTGCGCGCCGCTATCCAACACCCACTCCACCATGTCCTGGTCCTTGTCCTTGTCCTTGTAGTTGAAGTTGTCACGCACCGCGAGTACATGCTCTTGTCCTTCAGCTTGAGTCGGTGCAGCCGACTTGGCTGTCTTCACAGTAACCACATCGATCATCCTGCGCGGCGGGTTGCTCGAGTTGTTGTTATTGTTATTGTTGCCACGCTGGCGGCACTCAGGATCGCCACTCCAATGTCCTTGCTCTCCGCACGTGTTGCACTTCGTCTTCGCCTTTCGCTTGGCGATGTCATCCCTCGCACTGGATGAGCTCTTGCTCTTCTGCCGCTTGTTCCGCCCACGCGGCGATGAGCTGCGGCTGCGACGATTGTTGCGGTTGTTGTTGCCTCGTGCTTGGCTGCTGCTCGAGTTTCGACGTCCTCTTCCGTCGTTGTGTCCGTCGCCACGGCCACCAACAAATGCAACATCTCGCTGGACGGCACGTCTACCTCCACCACGTCCTTGCTGTAGCTCAGTCTCTTGGCGTGAGTGGTCAGCGAGTCGAAGGCGCTCGATCGCTTGCTCCCACGTAATGGACTCATCACGTCCAATACGTACTTCATGCTCCTTTACCACCGCTGGGTACACACCCACTGTATTCGACAATAGGATAGAGACGGCTTCCTGCTCAGGCAGCTGCTTGTTCGCGCGGCGAAGTCTCTGTTGGTAGTCGTCGATGTCACGAATGTAATCGTCAAGTCGTTCGTCACGTTGCAGGCGACGATTCAGCATATCTCGCTTGAGAAACACGCTGTTTACTCCAGGATGGTTATCAAAATGATCTTCCAGTGTTCGCCACAGTAGGATAGGATCAGCACGTTGAATAACACTTGTAAATCGCATCTGTAGCTCTTGACTAAGTCCCATCGTAAGTTCACGTTGAGCAACACGCAGTCGTTGCTTGAAACAGCCGCGCTGTCCTTCGTTACGTTGGTCTGCCATCGTTTCGCGCTCCATGATGGGGTCCAAGAGGTGTGCGACGTCGAGAATGGAGCAAATCTCGACGCGCCACGTCTGGTAGTTGGTATCGGTAAGTCTTGCGTTCAACTGCACGTGTCCGCTCTGGTTCATGCACCGCGTGCATCTGTGGTCTCCAACCATGGGTTCGTCCGTAGCGGAGTCGGTCCCGGCCTCGGTCTGGACTGGCTGCGCTGCAGCCTCGGACGTTCTTGGGTTTCTTGGCGGCTCGCTCTGACGCGTGCTGGCGTCGGCGGTAAGTTCCTCTGTGCTTGGGTTTCCTCGGCGGGGCCCGTACGGCGTCGGCACTCGCTGCGGTTGTGCTCGAGCCGCTGAGAATTCTTGAATGAGCTGCCTTTGTGGGCGTCGGGTGGATGCTTCCACTGGAATGTTCTGCACTTGCTGCTGATTTGTCAGTGTAGTCATAACGGTACCGAATTGGGCCAATAAGAGCTCGAGTTGTTGCTCAACTCGGGTTGATGACGCTTGTGACGTCGCATGTGTCTCGTCTGACGTTGTCTCGTCTGCTCTTGCAGGTAACTGCAACTCGTCGGACGCGCGCGAGCTCTGCGTACTCCGGACTGGGCTTCCAGCTCTCCTTCTTGGGCTCATAACCTGAGTGATGGTCGCTCCTCGGCTACGCCGAGTGGTGACCATTGTGATGAAGGAAGTAGTCGTAACAACAGTAAGTTGCAGGGACTGAAAGTCCAGCAGGGGAGAAAACCGAGTGCTGCTGCTTGCTCTTGACGGCGCAAGTTGTCGAGTGTGTAGCAGCACACGGAAAAACCCCGGTAACATATATTGGTAGGATTAGCAGTAGGATGGGGCTGGCGGCTCGCCAGCCAATGGTCCGTCGAAGTCCGGCTTCTGGACGCGAGCATCGCGTCCTGGAGGCACCTGAGCCTCAGGTTTGAGCTGGACGCAGTCCTGGCTCTTCCTCCACACTTCACACTCATACATTCGAAGTATGTATGAGAAAAACGTGTGTTGCTCATTCATCGACTACTCCTGTTGTTAGTACCATAGTACTTCGTCCCAGCGCGTAATGGTAGTGCCATAGCGATGTAAAAATTCAGGCACGTCTGTGCTTCTTGCGCACACCCTTGCCCTGTGATTCCTGCTCAGCAGCTTCACGTTCAAAACGTGACAGAAGCTGTAAGGCTTCGTCTGCCGTCGGCCGAGCACTCGGGTCTGGGTTCATCAACCGATCTAGGAAAAGCGCTCTTTCGGGCTCCGCAGTCCATTCCCGTTCAATCTTACTTGTCTTCACCAGGTATCCCACGGCCCATAAGTCAACCGCAGTCGTGTGGGATCCACCTTCCATAAAAATGTCTGAAGCGTGTTCGTCGTGCGTCAAGTGATCGTCGCTGGGATATTTCTGCGGACTTTGAGCTGCATCAGCGAAGTCGATCAAAAACCATTCAACGCGGTCGATATGCTTGATCACGTTAGACCAACGGATGTCTCTGTGCATCCACCCGTTGCGATGGAGGACTACAAGGGCCTCGAGAACGTTCCCGAGCGCGACGAACAGTTCACTCAAGCTGCATGGCTTCATCTCAATGCCGCGGGGCTTAAGTTTCAATCTCAATTGGTCTGAATCCACCGTGACGACTGCATCGGCACAAGGGACCCCATAAGCTTTCGAAGAT
>NW_003303469.1:34533-35579 GCF_000142945.1 Phytophthora infestans T30-4 | reverse complement strand
GGCATCTACAACAACAACCACGTCGCAATCAAGATGCTGCTTCCGAGTACTCGCCGCGATATTCACCTCGTGAACGAGTTTCTGGCTGAAGCAAAATTTACAGCAAGCATGGAGCACCCTCGAATTGTAGCGTGCATTGGCGTCGCGTGGGATTCTCTCTCTGATTTGTGTGTGGTTCTGGAGTTCATGGAAGGCGGTGATCTGCGTACACTACTCGAGAGCTACGAGAAATCAAGTCACCCGGTCGGATTTGACCGTGAAAAAGTGACTATCGCATTGCACGTGTGTCATGCACTTACATACTTGCATTCCTTGGAGCCTCCGGTGATCCATCGTGACTTAAAGTCCAGAAATATTTTATTAAACGACTTACACAAAGCCAAATTAACAGATTTTGGGATTTCAAGAGAACGACTTGAACGGACAATGACGGCTGGGGTGGGGACATCGCTGTGGATGGCTCCTGAGGTGATGACCGGCGAGAAATACGATGACAAGGCCGACATATTCTCGTTTGGAGTTGTGTTGAGCGAGCTGGACACCCACACTTTACCGTACGCTCAGGCCAGACAGGAGATGCAGAACTCGCATGGACGGCAAATGACGGACGCCACTCTACTGCAAAAGGTGGTCACGGGAACTGTAACGGTAACGTTTTCGGATGCAGGTCCGAAGTCCATGGCGGATCTTGGCTACAGCTGCGTGTCCGTCGATCCGACCATGAGGCCAAGTGCCGCCGAGGGTCTTTTCAAGCTTCAGGTTCTCATGTCAAAGGAGCTAGTGGACAAACGCTACAGTGCCACGTAGTCAATCATCAATAAGTCATTGAAAGGCGCCAGGGGAATTACTATTACGTCTTCTTTGATTACTGGCAGTTCACCAGCTACAGCTGCAGGGGCTGCAAAGAACAGCGACTGCATTTGAAGCTCCCACGTTACCGGGTTGACGGCGTTGGTCCATTCTCAACTCATAGTCGACGCACTCTGCCGCTCAACAATAAATACCGAAACTTTTATTTAACGAAACAGGCCCTTACGTGCGGGCCT
>NW_003303469.1:24615-34433 GCF_000142945.1 Phytophthora infestans T30-4 | reverse complement strand
GATCTTGGCTTCTCGTTAGTCGTGGCTACTAGATCCACCTTCAGATGACACCTACCATCATTCCTTCATAGGATCCACACTCGATCCACCCGTACATAGTGTATCCCATATCCACCTAAGTGAACCCAGGTAAGGGTGGATCCGAGATATGTCTTGGTGGATCTTGCCTTCCCGTACATCACTCATACCAGATCCATCGTCGTCTCATACGGGGTGCTGCTCGTCATGTGTGACGGGGTCACACAGCACCTTGCGCTAGAGGAAGTTATCTTCCGAGAGTATACGAACTCTCAGTGAACGGCCCTCTTTATTCAAAAGAGAGCGAAGTGACCTAATTAAGGTAGAATGTAAACTGAGTATATTTATAGGTAGATTAAGTTTGGATTTAATACAAACTATAAGTCACCTAGTGAAATGCAATGTCGTTAACCAATGGTTGGCTTTGAACGACCTTGGTACTTTGTACCAAATGTCCCGGAGTATGACGTGTCATACTTCTGAAGTGTGACGTGTCACACGTTATGTAACCAGGGTACACTTAGGGCTACGTACCCCGTTACATCCTCCCCCACTTAGGTTCGGTTTACCGACCAATCAAAATGAAGAGGTGTTCGTCACAAACTCTCATTCTCAAAGTCGAAAACCATCGACTTGGCCGCGCGAGCGCGGTGGAGGCTCACTTCACAGTTAGAGCCTCAAGCAGCAACCTGTGCGCTCTTCGTCTAGGTCTCCAATTCGACCGTTACCATGCCTCGTGGCACTGCAAAGAGCGGTGCTAAGACACGCTCCAAGGCTGCTGCCGGTAAGGCGCAAGCCAAGAGCACTAAGCCTCACGGCAAAGGCTCGACACTCAAGGAGGATACTCAGGTGGCCTCCGAGGCGATCGGTTCCTCGGGTGACGCGGCTGTGGGCAAGCGGGCAAGCAAGCGCCGCAGTCCGTCGCCCTCGGCCTCAGACAATCGTCCGAACCCTCGGTTCGTGGAACGTGAGTTCAACTCTGGCAGTGAGGACGATGCCGAGTCCGAGAGCACGCACGATGCTCCTGCGGGCTCTGTGGGAGGGCACAGCCCAGTGCCCAGTGAGCACAAAGATGACAGCGTGCAGTCGCTCGCTAGTGATCAAGATGATCACAGTCCCAGAACGTCTGTGCGCTCTGAGAGTCCGGCCGTCAAGGCTAAGGGCGCTCCCAAAGCCGGTGGCGATGAGGAAGAGAATCCTCGCAAACGTCTCTCGCTTGCCGAGGGTCTTGCAGGTGCTAAGGCCGCTAAAGCCGAAGGCGCCAATCCCTCAAAGAAGCGTACAGCCTCTAAGTCTCCACTCCGCGAGGAGAAGGAGACTCAACACTCCTATCAGAGTATCTTCGACTCCTCGGATGAAGAGGAGGAGAAGGAGGAAGAAGAGGAGGAGGAGGGTGCTATTGTTGAGCCCCGGGAGGTCTCGAATGACCTCGACCAGCAGCAGGAGGAATTCCAAGCTGCCCAGCGTGTGCGTGGGGGCTCGGTGGTGGCACCCGTCAGCCAGGGAGCTGACATCAACTCAATAGGGTATTGGCCTCCCGAGGAGAGCTCTGGGGCTGACCTCTTCTTAGAGATTCTCGTCGCTCCTCGTGGCCTTGTGGGTGGCCACACTTCTAAAGGCATGTATGAACGAGCCCTTGTTCAGAAAGAACAGTTGCTCGTTGACAACTTGGAGGCTGCTCGGTGTGTGCTTCTCGTGCCACACCGCATTCCCCTTAAGGACTTCACGACTTGTCGTAAGAAGCTCGAGACCCGGGGTGGTCTCTATCCTCTTTGGGGATACCCCTGGGTTATGCCCGATAACTGTCCCACGTGGAGTTCTTGTGAGGACATGTTCTGGGCATGGGTGGAGTCTCTCAAGTACTCACTCACGGAGTTACGGGAACTCCATGAAGATCAGCTGCTGTCCCGCATCCTGGACCAGCGTGATCTCCGTGTGAGGTTTGCCCACTTGATCAGCAAGCGCATGCTGCCAAGGGACATCCTGAAGCGCGCGGCTTCTAGCGCTCTCGATGAGCGCGGGTACGGAGTGTCGTCAATGTCCGTACCCCGTTCGGGCAAGAAACCCCCGGACTACTTATGAAGCTGCCGCCGCTTCTGTTCCCAGATTGCGACAGCCTTCGGGCAGTCAATCAGGAGCCGTTCAATCGGCTCCCACGAGTTCTCGGAGTGGGCATAACCCCTCCACTTCACGAGAAGCTGTCGCTTACCGCGACGCCGTTGCTCCTGGAGGATCCGCTCCACGTGGAAGTGGACCTCTCCATTCCGGTCAAGCAGGGGCGGAGGTGCCCTCGTACGAGTACGAGTACTCGGCGCCTCCCGAAAGCCACTCTCGTCCGAGTGCTTCTCCTGTGGGTCCGACACAGGGCCCTGAGGTTGATCGCCTCCGTCAACGTGTTCTTGTGCTTGAGATTGCACTTGGCCTTGGTACTGGCGGCGATGCTGCCGCCCAGGCCGGCGAGCTCGCTCGTCTTGCGGGCCGCCTGGACCTGTTGGAGCGAGAGGTCGCGAGCCTACACCTGCGGGCGGATCGCCGGGCTTCTTCGTCCGATCTGGACGAGGCCTTTCGCATGATCCGACGGATCGAGGCTTTGTTGCCACGTCCGGAGCCGCCTGCGGCACACTCCCAGACGTACGCGTATGGTGCGTACCCGGCGTACTTCGGAGAGAGGTGTCGGTTGTCCAAGTGTGTTTATAACAGACAGCAAACGGATGCGTTCATGTCATTATTTTACCGAGCTGTTGAATCATCGACAGAGGCAGAGTTCGAGATAAACCGAGGCGAGCTGCGCGCTCTGAGCGTTCCTCTTTCACGTTACTTGGATCAACACTGGTGGAAGTACAAGAAACACATTGTACGAGCGTGGACGGATCAGTACCAACACTTTGGTATCAGAGACACTTCATTCGTCGAAGGAACGCACGCTAAGTGTAAAACTTGTTGCGTGGAGGTATGGCGACTGTTTACGAGTGTGTAGGAGTTTGCTGGCTTCGGTGGAGCTCTGGCGAGACATCTTAAACTGCGACTTCTGGGCTTCAACGGAAACTGCGTTAGCGAGTTTACATATCTTCTCCAAGGGCAATCGATTGGCAGGCGGTGTGTTTGCGTAAATTTCAGTGTGGGGCTTCTTACTAAAAACGCACGCGCTGTGGGAGGATGCAACGTGCATTCGTCCTATAATAGACTGGATCGTAGTGAATGTTCTGGCATAGACCGAGCTGTGCATGGACTCCCTTGCATTCATGAACTCATGGAGATCACCGCCTCTAATGGAGAACGAATTTTACAACCTAGTGATTTTGATTTGCACTGGTATGCACTGGTGGATTAATCGTGAGCAAGCTACTACCTTTCAACCTCGAATTCAAGAACCAGCGTTCAACGAAGAAGAATCAATGAGTAGGCGACAACGACGTTGGTCTAGGAGAAGCACCACTCTTCCTTACAACACACGAAGAGATCCAGTATTTTTGAGAGGGTAGACCTTAACAACCCAGCTTCACCCCCAGCATCAAGTCGTGATCGGTATCAAAACGCAGAGACAACAGTGTCTGTTCTCAATCCTGTATCAACTCTCCCCGTGGCGGATGTACAAGATCCATCGGTTTTCCATACGAGTATTGTGCCTCCGCGATTCTGGGGATATGCAAGATGGAGTTAAATAGTAAGTGTTTGTTAGTTTAACTTTCGTAATTACCATCGTTATAATTTAACAAAGCGCCCATTCTTCATTGAAAATTATCATGGAATGCTGTTTTAATCTGCCTTACGCTTCTTGTTGCATCCCCGAAAAGTGTGAGATCTCAGTGATCCACTCTTAGCGAGCGTCTTCAAACAAAGGGGACACGTCCGTTCTCCTTCCTTGTTGTCCGTCCGGCGTCTGGTCTCTTCGTTCTTGGCTGCTTCAGGATTCCTAGTACAGAAACGGCGATGAGAACGCATCGCTGCAGAGTCTCCATACTCGATTCCGCAGTACTGGTACGAGTAGGTCTTGGGCAACACGCTGTTTACCACATCCGGTTCCCATTTTTAGTCCGCGAAATGACAGGTAGCAGTGGATCCGGTGGCTCACGGCATCATAGGGCATTCCGTTATGGATAAGGTCCCCACGGAAAATGATGCAGAAACCCACTGGAATTTGCACCAAGCGAGATTTGGTGTCGTCGCGCGCAGTGAAGCAGCCATCGTAGACTTGTTCCTTCCTCCAAAGCGAGAACCATACTTGCCGGGACACGCGTAGACTTGTTATTGGAAGCTTCAGTGATGACAGATTCAGGATAGTCTTGATGCGCTTCTTGCTCCTCTCCTCCTGGCGCTGAGCGCAGAAAGGAGAAGACTGTAGGAAGCCACGCCGGGTCCAGACAAGCAGTCACAGCGCTAATGGCTACTCGCAGTAAACCGATAGAAGGAGACCGAGCGTGAACACGGGACTGTTCGCGGTGTGTGTCGTAATTATCATCACTCACGTCCTCGAAAACGGGGGTGTACGTGCGGGTTTTTGCTTCATCCAGTAAGGCATTAAGCGTATCCGTAGACAATCCGAGGTATGCTACTAGGTAGCCGCAGGCAGGGAGTGTTGGCTTGGGCGCCATTTTGAAAGTGCAACGGACACGCCTATTTGCAACGGACACATCTCTAAACAACTTGCTTTTTGTATGGTGTCACACACAGTGGATTTTAAGTGAATCTGCAACGGACACGGTGGGATGCAACGGACACGATTTTGAAACATTTTGAGTTTGTATACCTCGATGCAGCGACGGCAAAAGAAATTTCATGTGTTTTTCTTTCTGGCTTTAATGCACATATCACTGATTACATCCCTTTTTTTCACAAATGGCCCTCCCTAGAAATGGCCCTCTTTAGTTTGGCTCCTCTGGCTGGTGTTTTGAAAAACTGCATCCGGGAACACGAACTTCTATACCCTATCCCTCTCTTATAAAAGTAAAGGAACTCGGAACCCGATCACCAACAGAAAATGTCAATGTAACCACAGCCCTTCTAGTTATTAAAATTTGGTTCCGATGGAACCAGAGTTCCCACAATTCACCAATTACGTGCTTGTACTTTAGGAATTTTTTTGGATTTGTCTGTCGGGTGATACAGTACTGACTGTACCGTTTTTGACTCTGCATTCCGCATGTCCTCTTGTCAAGAGTCTTGGGAATATCGCTCAGACCGGATATGTATACAGAAATCTGCCTGAATAAGGAACGGGGTTTTAGCTAATATCCCTCGCATTTTTTATAGTCGGGAAAGAGTTAAGGAGATGGGATAGTGATGGGCAAGGTACTGACAAATCTATCTAGGCACTGACTTTGATTTCAATTTAAAAAAATGGCGCGCAGTAGGTGATCCTCCTTCGCTTCAAGCCTTACGAGCCGAACTTCATTCTTACATTTACGATTAAGGTAGCTAGCCGACTGCGTCCTCAGCACTCCCATGTCCTCCAATCGTCTCCGCCTCACCTGGTCCGAAAAGGTAGACTGTGAAGTTGAGACTGCCGAAAACACGTCCAGTGGCAGGACAACGCCGCGCCAGAATTGCGCAGAGCCGTGAGATCTACAACTACTATCGGCAGCATGGCCACAACGGCCAGTTTGGACGAACGAAGGTTATTTCGTCCAACCAGTTCCAGCAAATGTTGCGTAGGGACAAGGACATCGAAGCGGTGTTTGTTATCAATCCGCATGACTCGGAGAAGGCGGAACGCTTCAAGAGTCAAGGATGCGATGCTCTCAAGGACAATCCGGCGTACGATACGCTACGTAAGTATGCGGATACGGTTTTTCGCACGGAACTTTTGAATGAGACACCCCCAGTACGTGAAGGGATTGAGCATGAGATTCTGCTTAAGCCTGATACTTTGCCTTTTTCGGTGAAACAATGGCGCCAAAGTCCTGATCAGAAGAAAACGATACAGGAATGGGCCAAAGAGATGGTTCAAGCTGGCATCATTCGACCGAGTACGTCAGCGTTTTGTGCACGGACTTTCTGTGTGAAGAAACCAGTCGGATGGCGAATTGTGCACGACTATCGTCAGTTGAATTTAGCTACGGTTCTACCGCCTATTCCGATGCCTCGCAAAGAAGACACCTTTGATGCGATGGCCGGCAGCTATTGGTACTCGTGCATGGACTTACTCTGGGGTTACTACCAAGTTAAGCTACGTGAATCAGATATACATTTTACTGCTTTTTCGACTCCAGACGGTCTTTTTGAATATTTAGTCACGCCCATGGGACTCAGCGGTAGCCCGGGAACCTTTAACAGGTTGTTACAGAAGGTTTTTTAGGGATTTACGTGACGTGATGCGGATCTACTTCGACGACATTTACGTGTACACCAAGAGTGAAGATGTCGACGAGCATATTGCCGCGTTGGACAGGGTTTTGAGGAGATGTGAAGAGCAGAAGCTATACATCAAGCTGTCCAAGTGCCAATTTTGTGTCGACGAAATCCCATGTTTAGGTGACTTTGTCGGACGCAAGGGCGTTCGAATGGACCCCAATAAGGTGAAGATTATCACAGATTGACCTGTTCCCAAGACAAAGAAGCAAATGGAAAGCTTTCTGGGGACAACCGTCTACGTTTCTCGATTTTGCAAGGATTTCGCTCAGTTTGCAGGTCCTTTGCACGAATGTATCAAGGGAAAACGCTCTAGAGATGCGATCGAACTCAATGAGGACCAGCTGGCGGTGTTTTGATTGAGCTAAAGAAACGCTTGTCATCACCACCGGTTCTCCGTCTCCTGATGTCACCAAGCCTTTTGGTATTCGAATTGACGCCTCAAATTTCGCAATTGGGGGAGTCTTATTTCAAAAGGAGGGAGAGTTGGAACATCCAATTGCCTTTACTGGCCGGAAGATGAAACCTGCAGAGCTGAACTACCCAGTACGCGAACAAGAGCTTCTCGCAATCATGCATGATCCGAAGACATGGCGTGTATATCTGCTAGACAAGCCCTTTCTTGTCGAAACCGATCATAAGAGCATCGAGATGATTCTTACGCAGAAGACAGCGAATAGACGCATTGCGCGGTGGTTCAATGAACTCGCGGAGTTTCAACCCATGCTCAAGTGGATCCCAGGAGAAACAAATGTAGTCGCAGACGCATTATCAAGAAACCCTGAGTTCGAGCATAAGGCTGCGCAAGTAAGCCTTCAGGAACTTCTAGATACGGCTCAAAACCGTGAAATTGTGGCAACCATGGTAGCGAACAACGTGACGGTGGCACAGTCCGCAAAGAAGATGGATTCGTGGATCAAGGACTTGCAGGGAATTGTCAAGAAGCTTAAGCTTGGAGACAACGTTCCGCATTACTCGCCCAGTGATGGTGTTTTATACTACCAGACCGGTGAAGATGAAAGTCCGCGACTGTATATTCCGGATGACGAAGATCTGAGAGACCGTGTCATTTGCGAGAACCACGATGCCGTAACGGCAGGCCATCCTGGATCGTACAAGACTTACGTCGCAGTACGAGAGAAGTATTATTGGCCGACGATGATGAAGTAAATCCAGCGTCATTGCAACACTTGTGAAATGTGTCAGCGCAACAAGGCGAGACAAGTGAAACCGCCGGGATTACTTCAACCGCTGGAAGTACCAAGAGGTAGATGGATCGACATTTCGATGGATTTCATTGTGTCCTTACCTCCCAGCAAGGATGGTTGCAATGCCATCATGGTCATCGTGGATCGATTGACCAAGCGTGCAAAGTTCATTGCAACGCAGACGACAGATAGCGCAGAAGATACCGCGCATGTCTTCATGAAGAACTATGTAAAAGATCATGGCCTTCCGAAGACGATTGTGTCTGATCGTGACTCCAAATTTACGTCCAAGTTTTGGCAGGCTGTTATATCTGCTATGGGAACGCAGCATAACCTGTCATCGGCATTTAGACCACAGACGGATGGACAAACGGAACGTACGAACCGTTTTATCGGGGATATTCTTCGTGGAGTCGTGAACCCAGCCCAGAACGATTGGGATGAGTTTCTTCATATGGCAGAGTTTGCCTACAATCGACGTGTGCATTCGACGATCGGAATGGCACCGTTTGAAGCGGATATTGGGTATATTCCGTACATGCCCGACGAGGTTTCGTTAGATCCGGAATTCAACAAGTTGGAGAAAGCAGCAAAAGAGTTCTTACCTCGGCAAGAGGTCTTCCTCAAGGTAGCACAAGACCGTATGAGTGAAGCCCAAGAACGCATGAAACACTATTACGACAGGAACAGACTTGTCCAAGACTTCGAAACTGGTGATATGGTGTTACTTGACGGAAAGAACATGGACATCCGCCACAAGGGGTATGCACAGTCGAAGAAGTTAGCTCCAAGATTTATTGGACCTTTCCCGATACTAAAGAAGGTGTCTCGAGACTCGTATGAGTTAGGACTTTCGCAAGGATTGAAGCTGCATCCGGTGTTCCATACGCCACTATTGAAGCCGTACCGCAAAGACCACAAGCGGAGGCAAAAGGTGAATAAGGTTGTGCTAGCCGATGGTACCGAGGGCCAACTCGTTGAAGCCGTCATTGGACATCGCAAGTACAAGGGAAAACCGCAATACAAGATCTGGTGGCTTGGTGAAACCAAGAAGGAAGCCACTTGGGAGCCCGTAGAGAATCTAACGCAAATTCCCGGACTCATCGACCTCTACTGGAAGTCAAAGAAGAAAGAGAACCCTTTTCTCTAGGAGAGGCTCTTCTTCGAAGGGAGGTCATGTGACGTGGTGGTCACTAGCCAATGGCATGGCAGTGACCAGCTACGTCAATTATTTGAGTTCAGCTGGTCAGATTATTCTGATCAGCGTAAACTTAAGATTGCGTGTCTTTACATCATACTACAATCCTATTGGTCCAAAATCCCATGGATTTGCAACAATCAAGCTTCCAGCCGGAAATTGTGATTATGGGACGCTGTGCGAAATTTCCGACCAAGATAAGAATTAGGATTCATAGGCTTTCATTGGTAGTTACAGAGAAAATCAGGATTTGAGAAAGATAGGTTTTAGGATGGACCTGGATACGTGCGTGAATATCCGGTTGTCAAGAACTACTGGTTGTGCGGCAGCTACTAGCTTGCAGCCGCCAATTCTAACTGATTAATCACTTCTCAATTTGCTTTCGAGCAGCGACTCCTCTCCTCCCCTACAACTGTCTACGGCGCCGTACTCGCCGTCTTCGCTCCTACGCTTCCTCGCTACTTTCTTGACAATAGAGGTGCTAGACCAGCAGGAGAAAGGAGCACCGAAACCATGAACAGTATTTAGCCACGCCGTCCCCGTTGCTGCTCCTATTGCGGGGGGATGGATACTTCGTACAACTTTGTGATAGATCGCCAGCTCCGAAAAATTCTGGGACGACGAAACGGTTTGGAAAGTGACGTTCATGGGATCGTAGGCGCACGTTTCCTTACGAAGGCAGCAGCTCATAAACCGTGGGGGTCTTCCTTGGTAGATATAGAGGTCGCGCAGTGGCGGTTAAACGTTCACTACCGGACAGAAGTGCGAGAAGCTGAGGCTTTCATGGCGGAGATCTAAGATAGGTCATCCATGAATATTAATAGTTGGCTGTCGTGGAGGAGTCGACCTCCGTTCGATACTGGAGCGGTTCGAAGAAGAGGGAGCATCAAGATCACAGGACAAGTTGGAGATCGCATCGCTGACGGACTCACATATTGTGGGTTCTCGTCGAAGTTTCTTCTGTAGACCCAAAACCCGATCTTATCGATTAAACCCATAGAGCTCACATTAGGTACGACGTCGGACTTAACAGGAGCAGCAGGGTA
>NW_003303469.1:2599-8759 GCF_000142945.1 Phytophthora infestans T30-4 | reverse complement strand
CCACCAAGTAGCTCGGCCGGTATTTTTGTCTTTCCGGAGCTCAGCGGTCTCGGGCGTTCTTACTCTATTCTCCTTCAACTTGACATCCTCGGTTTCTCGGTCTTGTGGTGTAGCGGGATCAGCAAAATCTGCGAGATTGCCAAGATCCACCTTACTCACTGCGCCCAGACAACGGACTAACGGAGGTGGTCCCCCGATGATCCGTGTTCTGCTGAACTTTCCTCTCCTTTGTGTACCCGTCGGTAGGGCGGGATCTTGCTCTCTCGGTAACTTCCGAAGAGTCAAGTGGTGAAGCTTGAGTGTCTTGGCGAGACGTGGGGATGGGGTGGAGCAGCAGTGGAAAATCTTCACTCTGCGTCCGTGGATGGTTCCGTATCCTAAGCGAATATTCGAGCGTATGGATCCGGGGCCTAGATCGTGGATCTAGCCGTAGGGCTGCCTTGCGGGTGTGTTCCCTTGCCTTTGTGTTGTCCTTTAAGTCGTACTTGCCGCCTCCTGTGACGGGATCTTGAGAGTTGAGAACCCCTAGGGTGTAACCGACCAAGTAGTAAATTCGGTTAACCTGTCGGATCTGCACAAGTAAAGGAAAAGCTCACTAGGTTGTAGGATCTGGCCAATGTATTATCCAGTTATCACTACCAACACTAGATTCGCAATTCCCAACCTTCTCGGAGCTCGTACGGCCAATGTAGTTCCGGTTCTTGAGGGCAGGAAGGCACTTGCGTGTCACTGTGCAAATTGGAGTCTGTATTGATATTTAAGCCTATACCTGCCTGGGTTTCTACCTTCTATGTCTTTCATCTGCTAAATCCCTTACCAGGCTCGGCTGCATGTCCCTTCTTCCCTTGACCCATCATCCCAGCTGTGTTATCTTCAGATCCACCGGATATATGACGTAATCATCATGGTCACCCTATTATGGGTACACTCATCCGGATCCAGGTCGCTTGGATCCACCTCACTGTAATGGTACACTCGCCGTGGATCCGAACTCTCCAATCATCCAACATCATCTTGCAATCGTCTGTGATCTCCGTTGTCCTACGAAAGTTCGAGATCCACTGTATCCCTCATCCCTATACCCTGGATCCAGGTCCCTTCCAGGCGGGATCCTCCCTCCATGGATCCGAGCTCGGAAGTATGGGATCTGGGGTACCTCGCGGTGGATCTTGACTCTTCCTTAGCCGTGGCTACTAGATCCATCTTCAGAGGGCGCCGACCATTCTTCCTTCATAAGATCCACACCCGATCCACTCTTGTATAGTATATCCCATATCCATTTAAGTTAGGGTGGATCCGAGGTAAGTCTTGGTGGATCTTGTCTTCTCGTACATCGCTCAAACCAGATCCATCGTCACTTCATACGGGGTGCTGCTCGTCATGGCTAATCCACCACAGGCAACTTGCATCCGTGCCACCAACCCAAATCCTCTCTAATCACTTGAAATTGTCACTGATTCGGGATAGTGACCCCGCGTCAGGCCCATTTTCTTATTTCTGAGACAGCACTTCACCACACGTCCACCAAGTCACGGCGCCCGACTCAGGAACTGAATCGGGATCCGACGGTTCGGACTCTGGCCCAGAGGATTACCGTCGAGTCTGTCTCACCGCACCTAACGATCGTTCGGCGAAGACCGGAGACAACTCTCGATCGGGGGATACCGTACCCGGGGACCGTGGGATGTACAGATCCCGAAATCTCATGGACGGGACAGCGCAAATCACATGCTCGCAGTGCGGATCCCGGAAGCACACAGAGTCTGGATGGTGGAAACATCTGGTCTGTGTAAAGTGTGGCAAGAAAGGTCATCCCGGAGATCATTGCTTCTACGTGTGTCGCGGCTGTGGCGAGATTCATGACGTCGGCAATTGTCCGATGGAGGAATTCTACAATCAGATCCGCCAGTGGTTTGATCCAGCCAAGCACCGAGGGATGTTGCCAGAAGTGGCCGAGAAGATGTTAAACTAGGACGCTCGCCGGGTTTGAATCCGGTACGAGCCGAGCGTTCTAGGTACTGCATTTATGCATTTGTGAACAAGACATCGCTAGATCCAGGTAGCAGGACCCTAGATCCAGTCGATAATACACGTGATCTACATGAAGTGTCAGTTGCCAAGATTTCTAGTTTGCGCCAATTGGATGAGTCTGCCAGATCCGAAGTCTCCTCAACCCTAGATCTACAAAGGGGAGAGGCACGTGGTTATTGGGAGAAACGCCAACATGGTCGATGGTTTGAGCCTACCAAGGGTGAGGTCACTGCAGATCCACCCGAGGTTTGTCAGGTTACTGGATCCTGTGGATCTGAGGATGTTGGATCCATGGATCTGCTAACAGGGGAGTCCCGTGGATACTGGAAGTACCATGCCCCAGGAAAGTGGTTCAGACAAGCCAAGGTAGGGGGCAAGATCAACAATGAAAAAGCAATCCTACTTCTAGATAGTGGTGCCGAGGTGTCTATACTGGATACCGCCTTTGCTCGTAAGGTTGGGTGCCAAGTGGATGGGAGTCGGATCCAAGATTGTGTTGGGATTGGTGAAGGCGTATACCGTACAAACGGGAGAACGCGGATCAAGATCACGCTGGCAGGTTGTTTGGTGTATTGGTTTGACATTTGGGTTGGAGATCTCGCTGGTCAAGACGCCATCCTCGGGATGTATTTCATGGTACCGGCCGGAGTGAGGCTGGATCTAGCGGATGGGACACTTTGTTTCCCTGACGAGATGCGGATCCAGCTCAGCGGACGGCGACCGTTGTATGGAACGAAGATGAGGATCATAAGGGCAGATGAGACAACCTGGATCGAGCCCGGTGAAACCTGGGAACTGCCAGATCGGTTAAGGTGGGTGGAACATGAGAAACTGTGGGTCACTCGGGGCGAGAAATGGGTGCCGATCGTAATCCAGGGACCAGGTCGATCACAATACCTCCAGGTCACGAACGTCAGCGACAAGAGACTATTACTGGACCATTATGAGGAGATCGGACGATGGTTGGCGAAGGACGGTATCCCTAGGCGACCTGGATATGTGTCAGTGGGATCCCGCCGCTACAAAGTATGGCAGAATCTGGTGTACGAGGCGACTACCGAGATCGAATCTCTCGGAGAGGTGGAGCTCCCGGCGGAGCCAACTGGCCCCTTGGTGGATCGGCCTTCATATCCAACTCCGCGAAAGATCCTGCAGAGGGTTCGACGGGTTGAGATCCAAGCAATGGAGGTTGGATCCACGACGGGGGACAATCCCCAGAGTCGGCCCTTAGATAACGCAGGGTCGGTGGATGAAGGATTGCAGAGGGTTAAAGCCGAACAGCCGGATCCCGCTGATCCACAACTGGATCCAAGCTTTCCATTGGATAAAGTGCCTGGATCCCTATCGAGAGTGGCAAACACTAGTCAAACCAGAACCGTCGGGTTTAAGCTCGTTAGAGGACCGACTAGATCCAACTGGTGGTTTCCCTGATACCCAGGGTATCTGATCCCCCGAAGACAGAAGGACTGCCAGGCGAAAGAGGGTCGCGGTGTTTGGATCCAATGGTGGACCCTACGAAGACGGAAGATGAGCAAGTCTGCTACCGTGAAGGCGGGGATCTACACGCCGAGGATCTGGGAGAAGGCATGGCGGTGATCCCGGAGGTACCACTGACCACAGAAGAGGTCACGATTGATGATATCCAAGTGGATCCAGGGGCGAATGAACCTGCTGAAGTGGATCGTCTGCGTCAGAAAATCTGGGAGAGCCGACATCTGCTGATTGGTAAAGGTAATGCGTTACCGCCCGCTGCCCGCGGAGTCAAATGTGACATCGATGTCGGCGACGCGAAACCGATCGCTCAGAGGGTGCGGAAGGTGGCGCCTCAGTTCCGAGAAAAACTATCGGATCTGATTAAGGGCCTGCTGCAAGCCAAGATCATCAGTTTCTCAACGTCCCCGTGGGCATCCCCAGTGGTAATCATCATCAAGAAGAACGGGGTGGATATACGTCTGTGCATTGATTACCGGCTGGTTAACGGTCTGACTCGATTGATGGTGTATCCGGTGCCTCTAATCAATGAGCTGTTGGAAGATTTGGATAAAGTACTCTGGTACCGCTCTCTTGACATGGCCAGCGGGTTTTGGGTAGTTACTATGACGGATCGAGCTCGCGCGATATCCGCATTCATCACACCGTTTGGACTGTTCGAGTGGAACCGGATACCGTTTGGATTGAAGAACGCACCCCAGATCTACCAACGTCTAATCGATAACGCTCGCTATGGATTCACCCGAATACCGGAACCCAAAAGGGGTGGATCCGGGGAAGATCATACGGAAGTAGATCCATTTGAGGCAGGAGAGCCAGGGGATCCTGGAACCCCGTCCGTGTTAGGACGCAGATCTTACATCGACGACATTCTAATCCCGGCGAAATCGCGGGATCAGTTGTGCGAAAGAGTGACATCCCTACTGGAGGCGTGTACTAAGTGGAATCTCTCTATCAGTGTGGTAAAGAGCTATTGGGGGATGCGCAAGGTGGATTACTTAGGCCATCGAGTTTCCAAGGAGGGGCTGGAGGCGAATCCTAAGGACCTGTCTTCGTTAGCCGATTTGTCCTTCCCGCAGTCGTTACGGGCGATGCAATCCTTCTTGGGCAGTTTGAACTACTACAGTCGGTTCATCGAGGATTACGCCCTGTTTGCCGCGGTATTGTATTAATTGAGAGAGGTAGATTTTGCTGCGATGACCACTCCAGCTGTCCGATAAAAATCCAACAAGCTCTGGCCCGGGAGATGTCGGATCCACGAAGGAATCCAAGTGGTACGACGCCAGAAGAGGACCTGAAACAGGAGCTGGATCCACCCCGGGACCAACGGAGAGAGGATCCAGTCTGGATAGAGACGACGGATCAGAACATGGAAAAGGCAGAATCTCGGTGGATCCGAGCTCAACACGCATTCGTGGAACTGAGGAACAGGATCGCGACCACGCCTATCCTCCGTCATTTCGATCCGGAACGTCAACCTACGGTGATAGTTTATTCCAGTGACTGGGCGGTCTCAGCAGCTTTGGTACAAGAACATGAAGGGATCTGTCATCCAGTCACCTTCGTTAGCCGGACGCTAAAGCCAAATGAACTGAACTACGGAGCGGTGGAGAAGGAGATACTCGCGCTCCTGCTCGTGTTGGATCTCAATTACAACCTGCTAGTGGGAAGATCCATCCGGATCCTGACTCGACACTCTACGCTAGCTTGGCTGTTTAAGTCGGCCGGTCTACAAGGACGTTTGGGACAGTGGGCAGCTTTACTCTCGCTGTGGTGAAGTGCTTTCTCAGAAATAAGAGAATGGTCCTGACGCGGGGTCACTATCCCGAATCAGTGACAATTTCAAGTGATTATAGAGGATTTGGGTTGTTTGGCACGGGTGCAAGTTGCCTGTGGTGGATTAGCCATGGCGAGCAGCACCCCGTATGGAATGACGATGGATCTGATATGAGCGACGTACGAGTAGGCAAGATCCACCAAGACTTACCTCGGATCCACCCTTACCTGGATTCGCTAAGATGGATATG
The DNA here is from genome assembly GCF_000142945.1 of Phytophthora infestans T30-4. NCBI lineage: Eukaryota > Oomycota > Peronosporomycetes > Peronosporales > Peronosporaceae > Phytophthora > Phytophthora infestans. Next base: position 3,210 of record NW_003303469.1, on the reverse strand, counting down.
GGATATACTATACAAGAGTGGATCGAGTGTGGATCCTATGAGGGAAGGATGGTCGGTGCGCTCTGACGGTGGATCTAGTAGCCACGGCTAATGAGGAGTCAAAATCCACCGCGAGGTACCCCGGATCCCATACTTCTGAGTTCGTATCCAAGGAGGGAGGATCCCGCCTGGAGGGACCTGGATCCAGGGTATAGGGATGAGGGATACAGTGGATCTCGAACTTTCGTGGGACAACGGAGATCACAGACGGTTGCGAGATGATGTTGGATGATTGGAGAGCTCGGATCCACGGCGAGTGTACCATTACAGTGAGGTGGATCCAAGCGACCTGGATCCGGATGAGTGTACCCATAATAGGGTGACCATGATGATTACGTCATATATCCGGTGGATCTGAAGATAACACAGCTGGGATGATGGGTCAAGGGAAGAAGGGACATGCAGCCGAGCCTGGTAAGGGATTTAGCAGATGAAAGACATAGAAGGTAGAAACCCAGGCAGGTATAGGCTTAAATATCAATACAGTCCTCAATTTGCACAGTATCACGCAAGTGCCTTCCTGCCCTCAAGAACCGGAACTACATTGGCCGTACGAGCTCCGAGAAGGTGGA
>NW_003303469.1:0-2499 GCF_000142945.1 Phytophthora infestans T30-4 | reverse complement strand
CGTTGAACCGACTAGGACGAAGGGCTGAAAGTTGGATCCGGGAAAAGGACAGTCCAGGTGACGGGCGTCACTAGGTCCTGAGGAAGGATTGGATCCAACCCCCCAAATTCTCGAGGAAACTTTTGTGAAGAGAGTCCACATCGAGCGGATCCTCAAAGCACAGAACGAGGAAGCGTGGATCCTAGGACTAAAAAAGTATCTGATGGGGGATGTACGAGACCTGAGTCGGGAAGATGCCAAATCCTACAGCATTATCGCTACGGATTACGCGGTGGATCTGAATGACTTGCTCTTCTATTGCCCCCCTACGAAGAGAGTCAACGAGGATCGGGATGGATTGATGAGACTGGTGATGCCGGAAACCTTACAACAGGATGTCCTACACCACTATCACGCTAGCTTGGAAGGCGGACATCAGGGTATTGGTCGGACCTACCAACGGATCCGGGAATGTTTTCACTGGAGGGGACTATTCAAGAGCGTACAACGGTATGTCTGGGAATGTGTGGATTGTGAGACAGGCAAGGGCAGGCCCACAATCGAAGGGGGGTCACCTGGGAATGTCCAAGCGACTTACCCTTTCCAAATCATAGCCATGGATCATATCCCCTCGTTGCCCAAGTCGTTCAAAGGAAACACAGAATTGTTGATTTGGGTGGACCTGTTTACCGGATACGTGGTAGCCAAAGCTAGTGCGTCTAGAACTGCGCAGACCATTGCTGAATCGTACGAGGAGTGCGTTTTCCGAAGATTTGGAGCTAGCGAGATGATTAGACATGATCGGGAGCCAGGCTTTATGTCTGATTTCTTTCGAGCATTCAACCGGATCCTGGGGCAGCGACAGCGAGCAACCATGGCATATCGCCCCCAAGCTAACGGGTCGGCCGAGCGCATGGTACAGACGATCACGAGAGCACTCAAGATGTACGTCCAGGATTTGGATCAGAGGGATTGGGATGAGTACGCAGAACGGCTCCCCTTCGCGATGAACACCGCCCAAGACAGGATCCGGGGTGATACCCCATTTTACTTGGTACATGGGTGGGATCCCAAATCCACCCTAGAAGCGGCCATTCCGGTATGTAGCACCAAGAAGAGAAACCGAGATCCAAGGCGATGTCGATACCAAGTCCAGAAATACTACCAGCAAGCTAGATCCCAGGTGAACGAACGACTGCGGAGTGCGATACAGGATCGAGCGGATGCCCGTCCACATCTAATCCAAGTGGGATCGCAGGTGTGGCTTTATTTGGATCGAGTGAAAGAAGGATACGCCCGCAAATTGGCCCATCTATGGCATGGACCGTTCCGGGTGAGCGAGAAGATTGGAGAACATGCGGTAAAGCTGAAAACGGCAGGTACCGAATATCGCCTGTTCCCTGTAGTACACGTATCCAAGCTGAAGTTGGTCAAAGAATACCCGGATCGGCCGCAGATCCGTCTTTCGGTGGATGAATCCGACCGGGTGGATTTCGACGAAGTCCTCCTACCGGAAGATAGTTGGAATGTGGATCTCGAAGACGACGAGTTCGTAGTCGAGAAGATCACCGATATGAGGTCAGGGAAGCGAACTAGATCCGGACGGATTTACCGTGAATTTCTAGTGTCTTGGCGTGGATATGACGAACCCAGTTGGGTAGACGAGGCAGATCTGAACTGTGGAGCATTACTCTATGATTTCTTGCGGGATCGTACGAATCGTAACAGATTCGGCGTGATGCAGTCTCATGAAGAAGAGTAGGAAGGGGATCCGTTGATGTGAGTTAGTCATATTGATGGTAGGATGAAGAAGGACCCACAGGAAGGGTGTGGGCCAGGAGGAGGAGGATCGCTGATGTGAGTTGGTCACATCGGAAAGAAAGAGAAGACGGATCCACAGGGGAAGGGTGGATTAGGAGGAAGGAGTGAATGTTTATGCATAAGCGTGACGTTTTACGTGCGAAGCGTCCCGCTTGATCTCAAGCGCGAGCTTTCAAGGGCCCGAACTATACTGACCCAATTGAAACTGGGTCATTGGCGCTAGATCCGGACGAAATCCAGGCGCAGATCCAACCCAGATCCGGAATCCAGCCCAGATCCAGGTGTACACTGAAAGGGTGGATCCCGCCCAGATCCAGGTGTACACTGAAAGGGTGGATCCCGCCCAGATCCAGGTGTACACTGAAAGGGTGGATCCCGCCCAGATCCAGGTGACTAGATTTCGCAACCAACGAGGGAATGTTATAGACATATTCAATTTTCAGTCACTAGTTACTGCTACGAAATGAATCCACGAAGACTGAAACTGGGGGCGTGACGTCAAAGAGTGATGAGGATCAGGTAGTCTTGGCCTGAACGTTGAAGAACTTGCCCACTAGACGCTGGATCTGGCGTCCTGGGTGTTGGCTCAGGTCCCCGCGAAACTGGATGCGCCAAGGCTCGGCTTCGTCGATCTCTCGCAAAGCTTCCAATAGGCTCGTGGGTTCGGGGCGATGGAGGTTGGGATCCTCCAAGTTGGCT
>NW_003303468.1:57020-70526 GCF_000142945.1 Phytophthora infestans T30-4 | reverse complement strand
GTGGCTAACGAATCCGCGGCAGCGCTGTATTCGCGTACACGTGAAGATATTTCACTGATCGAAGCTTGACCGCGAGTTCCTTGTGAGTATTCAGCAGCGCTAGCAGAGTTTTCTTCCTGCATGCGATCACCCCTAGTGATTGTTGAATCGCGAGCCTTGAGTCACCAACGATAACTAAATCCTCGACACCGTGCCCAATAGCAGCCTTGACACCGTTAAGCATTCCTGTGTACTCTGCTTCATTCACTGTGGTGACCGAGAGGTAAGCATTTGCAGCAATCACTATCTTCCACTCAGGAAGGCTCCACAGCACCCATGAACAACTCCCGTAGCCACCGTACTTCTCTGTCTTCGCTGATCCGTCAAACGACATGACGAATCCGCTGTAATTACGGGGAAGCCTGGCGTACAGCAACGCGGGGTCCATTCGAATAGTCGGACAGCCCTTGTTTGGAGGTACCACCGGCGCGAGTGGGTCTTCCAGGTCGACGAAGCTCGTGATGCTTGACTGCAGTAGCTGCGCGAAAGCGACATCCTTCTCCTTCACGCGCTGTACCTTCCAGTGCCACTGCGAACTGGACCGCGCGCCCGAATAGAGACTTCGACTTATGTACCCACTCTAACGTCGGGAATCGTGTATAGACATGTAGCGTCTTTCCTGCCAGCTGGACGTAACAGATCTTCAACAGCAATAGTAACGCCAAAACTTCCTTCTCGGCAGGATGGTAGTTCATCTCGGATTCCTGGAGCACACGGCCGAGGAATCGTACGGGGTGTAACTTGCCTTCGTGTTCTTTCATAAGCATCGTGCTCAACGCCCATTCATTCACGAGAGCATGACATGAAGTTCCTTCGACCGATCGAAGTGCCTGAGGATGGGGAATGTGAATCACTCGCCTTCAATTTCATGAAGGATCGACGTGCCACAGAATGGCCACCTTCAACAGCAAAGTCTTCATCCTTAATCTGGTACAGCGAAGCATGTCATCTTCTAATAAGACGAACTGGTCAGCGTACTTCCAGGCATCTCGAGCTTCTTTGTAACTCAGCTCTTGTGCTTGGCCCTGAAGCACTTTCTTGATGTTAAACCACTTCTGCTCCTCGTCTTGTGCCACCAGTATCCGTCTGCGTCGTTCCCGCTGTATCGCTACCGGGTCAACATCTTCCGCATCGGGAAATGCCGCTGGTACAGTTTTGGGAGGATGGTCTGGCAAATCTCCGCCGAATGAATCTTCGGTGGACGTCTCTCGTCGTTCTCCATGCTGTTCTTGAGCTTTTGAGACCTCCTCCGAATGTTCATCTGCACACCTGACGCGTTTCTTGGCTTATGGCTGTCGCGTAGTCATCACTGCCATATTACTATAATCGCACTCTGGTGAGCTGTAATGAACCACGAAAGTTTCGGAAGTTTTCCACTTTGAAGACTTGCTGCCTGACAGTACATGTACTTGACGCTCTGCTCCACGTGACAAAACATCTACCGAGTCTTCATCCGGCTCGTAGATCATTTCCTGGATGCGATTCAGCGACGCTAATTCCGACTTGCGACTTTCAGCCAAGATGACTCGACTGACCTTTGATTCCAGCGCTTCAGTGGCTAACGAATCCGCGGCAGCGCTGTATTCGCGTAAAACGTGAAGATATTTCACTGATCGAAGCTTGACCGCAACTTCCTTGTGAGTATTCAGCAGCGCTAGCAGCGTTTTCTTTCTGCATGCGATCACCTCTAGTGATTGTTGAATCGCGAGCCTTGAGTCACCAACGATGACTAAATCCTCGGCACCGTGCGCAATAGCAGCCTTGACACCGTTAAGCATTCCTGTGTACTCTGCCTCATTCACTGTGGTGGCCGAGAGATAAGCGTTTGCAGCAATCACTATCTTCCACTCAGGAAGGCTCCACAGCACCCATGAACAACTCCCGTAGCCACCGTACTTCTCTGTCTTCGCTGATCCGTCAAACGACATGACGAATCCGCTGTAATTACGGGGAAGCCTGGCGTACAGCAACGCGGGGTCCATTCGAATAGTCGGACAGCCCTTGTTTGGAGGTACCACCGGCGCGAGTGGGTCTTCCAGGTCGACGAAGCTCGTGATGCTTGACTGCAGTAGCTGCGCGAAAGCGACATCCTTCTCCTTCACGCGCTGTACGTTCCAGTGCCACTGCGAACTGAACCGCGCGCCCGAATAGAGACTTCGACTTATGTACCCACTCTAACGTCGGGAATCGTGTATAGACATGTAGCGTCTTTCCTGCTAGCTGGACGTAACAGATCTTCAACAGCTATAGTAACGCCAAAACTTCCTTCTCGGCAGGATGGTAGTTCATCTCGGACGCCTTGAGCACACGACCGAGGAACCGTACGCGGTGTAACTTGCCTTCGTGCTCTTGCATAAGCGTCGTGCTCAGCGCTCATTCATTCACGAAGAGCATGACATGAAGTTCCTTCGACCGATCGAAGTGCCTGAGGATGGGGAATGTGAATCACTCGCCTTCCATTTCTCGAAGGAGCGACGTGCCACAGAAAGGCACCTTCAACGGCAAAGTCTTCATCCTTGAGCTGGTACAGCGCCGCACCGTAGACCGCGAAGTCTTGAATGAAGCGGTTGTAGTAATTAACCGCTCCAAGAAACGACTGCATTCCCTTCTTACTCGTTGGAAACGAAAGCTCGGTGATGGCTGCAAGCTTTGGATCAGCCCTGATACCTTCTGGCGAAATTTTATGCGACAGAAAGTCCACCCTTGGGCTGGCAGAAGATGCTCTTGGTAAAACTAATGCTGATCCGACACTGTGCAAATCTTGCCAGCAATCGGTCCAGCGTCGCCAGGCAGCTGTCGAAATCCTCGCCACCGAAGTAAATATCATCCATAAACGATCGTCGACCAAACACAGGCACCTGCGCTGATTCGTCTGGCTCCCCATTCACCATCTTGTAATCAATGCAGAGCCGGATGTTCATCTCGTTCTTTTTCATCACAATCACGATCGGCGATGCCCATCGACTGTCTGAAAAGACGATCAGACCTGCTCGCAACAAAGCTCGTAGCAGCTTGTACAGTTTGCCGAGAAATCGTAGCGGCACGCGTCGGCCACGCTATTTTATTAGGGCATACCCCTGCGTATCGATATCGCATACCGCGCCGTAGGCTGGCGAGAGAGCCTGCGTACACTGTCTGGAGGCGATGACTCAGCATTTTGTGCAGAGTCTTACAGAATCACGCACAGTCTTACACAGTCCGGTGTCCTTTCTGGTGGATAGCCTCACCAGGTGTTCGATAGCACAACCATGTGAACGTCAGGATTCACTCCAGAGACGAAGCTCTTTGCCAGCCGGCACTCACGGTTCTCTTCATAGACGACGATGACAGTGCAATAGAGCGTAGTGCACGACCAGAAAGGCGCGAGCCTGTGCCTAAAAAAAACTCGATCTCGTCAAATTGGCAAAGCCTTAGGCAAATACAACACAGATCTCCAACGCGGTGATTTTCACGAATAACGTACACGGCCAATTTTAAATCACAGTATTCCGACTTAGCAGCAATTACACTAATGTGGAACCTGAGCTCACATTGAGCTTAATATATGGCTAATGAAACGGTATCGGAAGTACTGCATCGCTATGGTAGATTCGGACTCAGCTACAGCGACGTCTAGCAGAAGGCATCTCGAATTACATGAACACGAAGACGCCACAGTTGTAGGAATCGACCTGCGTCATCCATTCGAGTCGCTTGAACCTGAACCGCTTTGGGGACGGGGCTGTGGTAATAGCGGTACCAAGTCGGCATACAGATGCTTTCGAAGGGCCTCGTATCTGTCTCCAGTGCGTTGCGGGTCAAACACAGTGATCGTGAGGTCGTTAAAATTTACCGCTGCTGCACACCAGTGTTCATTTCGGTACAGGATCACAGCAAATAGCCATAGCGGTTTTCCTCGATCGTCGTATACAGTACTACGAGCGTCATCACTCCACAGATTTCTCTGCTCCGCTGCAGCTCGAATCTGGTGCCAAACTTTTGATTGGGATACTTCCTCTCGATCAAACTCAGGATATATTATCAAGTAGGACGGAACAGCAAAAATGTCATGGTCTCTACCATAGCGTCTAATCAGCGACTTTAGAGCCAGGTCCATACACGATAGTTCTACTAAACAGTGACCGCGTAGAGTGGTCACCCAAAAATAGTCGCCAAAAACGTCGATATCCTCTAGACGATTCTCCAATTCATCGGGCAAAAGTAAACCGTTCCTCCAGCTATCATCGGGATTCCACCCCGTCAAGTCTACATTGTGCATCCACTTAATGGTCTTTCGGACCTCGTTGAATCGTTGAACTGCTAAGTGCCACGAGTTTATTGCCTTCAGCATTTGAGAGTCGTATATGTCTCCGCCCGTTTTAACGGAAACGGCATCTGTAGGGATTCTTTGATCAAAATCACTGAACCACCTATTCTGGAAAATAGCAATCTGGGCTTGGCATGACTCGATTCGTTTGGTTGGGAGGACAGATCGAATTGAAGTGGCATCTGTGCACGGCATTTTCCTCCTCTCAGCGACTAAAATTTTACTGGAGCGTGTCTGACGTAGCACCAGCATTCCCCTCAGAACTTTGCGATCTTTGAAACGAAAACCTGTGTATTGGGCGGCCTGCACTTTGGCCATTGAAGGTAATAGTCCACCCGCCACTGCTTCGACCAACTTGGACGTCTGATTGAGACATTCTCTGCTGGCTTCCTTGCGAGCTTTTCTGGCAGATTTAGCTTGTCCTGTTCTTTTCCTGGAAGGGGCAATCATCCAAGGGTCTGGAGGCGACTGAGGTTCTTCGGGATCCAACGGAGCCTCAGCGTGCTCTCTTGTAGACGTATCCGCCTGTGTAGCAGATTGTACAGTCTTAGGTTGTGCACGTGAATCCGACTGTGTATCACTCCGAGATTCGGAATGAGGTTCTTCATCACGCTGGGACTCAGCGCGCTCATTCGGGTCTACGCACACGACGTCTTCCTCTTCCCGCTGCTGCAATTCGATCTTTTGGTTTGACGAATCGCGAGTAGTGGCGTCCAAAACGTTGATGTGTTCGAGTACAGTCTCAGACTGTACAACGTTTTCAAACTGTGATCCACCTGTCGAATCAAAACTATTATCTTCGGTGGTCACCAACTCAGTATCATCATGATGGTGGGTGGTTAACGTCACACGAGGACCCTGGCCGATCCGAACAGCATCAAAAACCTTCAGCAACTCCTGTTTCAATTTTTCGTGCGCTGTGGTGCCCCAAGTAGCTCCAACGTCAGCATCCGGCTTGCTTATACGTAGCAGCTCGTTGACCTTCTCGTTCTGCGACTTGGCACGTCCACAAGCTTGAAGGGGTATCTTTCTGTCTTCGTAAGGGAACTCCACAGGTTAAGACGTTTCTTTTCTCAGCTTTTTGTAGCTTTTAACCACCCAACGCGGATGAAGAATGCTTTCAGGAACGAAATCGATGCAGATAATTGCCTTTCGATAGTATATGATATGGCGACACGGAAGAAGCCTCGTCACGTTAAAATACACGAACAAGTCCACGCATGTGGATTCATCATGTACTCTTCCTAAATGTCCTCCTCAGTATCAGCCGCGTACTGCATCATGATGTAGGGGCCCATAGGATAATAGCGATATTTAGTCGTGGATAGAAGAGCAAAGTCGTACTGCTGCTTAATTAGTTGTACAGCGTGATCCGAAACTGTGTTTGACAAAGCATTCATCTCCGTCTAATACTGGGTCGCAATCATAGAGAATTAGTTTGATTTTGTACCTGAACGTGTTGTCCCTTCCCCATAGCGTCGTGACTCATATAACTGAATAACTTATAGTTTGATGAGTTGGTGTCGTGAGTAGCGTTTATCATCAGCACCTCCGGAAAGTGTCCGAACATTTGCCGCTTGTGTGCGGACTGAATGCATATGCACTCGACTATTTCCTGCAAAGACACAGATCCCCAACCATTAATAGCTAAACGTAATTAGAATTTTAACCTCATTCTCACCTCCTCGTTTGAAAAGACCCGAGCGACATTCCCGGGCTTGGTAAGAAAATCCTCTAAAATGGAATTAATACGCCCCTCCAGAGATGGCAGATTGTAAGACTCTCTCTTCAGCTTAGCAGCCAGGTTGTGGACGTCTTTCATCGTCGGTTCAACGGTCGTATTCTCGGCTATGTATTCGAGGATCCTCTTTCTACCAGCCCCGGCTCGATGGAGTGTACGCACAGTTGACAGTACTTCTTCGTCAGAGACTTGTCGAGCCTCGTGGTACGCCTCGTACGAATCTGGCGAAGTGATCTGCTTCGTAATGCAAACTTCCCAGTCTCCTGTATCCCTAACACAGGCATTAATCTAGATACCACAAGCACCGTTTCAGAGTTACAATCCTCGGCGTCGGCATGAAACAGAACAACCCCCCACCTGAGCTGGACAACCAATCTTCCTCGAGTGCTGCTGGGGACGCTTTCTAGCACTTCTGCTGCGCCGTGGACTGCCGTGGTGTGTACACACGAACGTTTTGTTGTAGAATTCCAATTCCTCGGGAATCCTTTTGCACGATGTTTGGTTCTTTTTGATCCTGTCGTATCGCCTCTTAACCGGAGTCGCAGTACGCACGTAGTACAACTACACAGTACGAAAAAACGTTAGTTAGACTCTCGAATTGGCTCAAATTCTGAGCCTGTGGCGCTGTCTGATATATAAATATGACAAACCTGGTACGTTCGTCTGCTGTAGCCGCTCAAATAGCTTTCCAGCTCTCCCCAACTTGCAAAGCGTTTAACGTCCAGCTCAGGAGCCCGTACACTTTCTTAGGAAGGGACGTCTGGCGCGCTGACGGAGGCAGCAGAGTCCGATTTCTCAACAGTAACTTCAGATTCTACGTCTGAAGCCATAGATAAAGAGTGCCGTCTCGATCGTCTTGACTTGCGCCGCGAATACCCCTTTATTTGTCTCTTGTTCCTGTGTTTCAGCGGACGGGACCTTCGCTTCTTTAACGCACGTGACGAAGCCTCCTCCGAACTTCCCGAGTCATCCTCATGTCGCTCACTGGCTGCCGAGTCGTATCCTGAGGTCTCACTGCGTGCCGAGGTGTCTTCGCTGTCCTCGGAGCTTTCTGGGAGCCTGCGGGCGCGGCGGTGGGTTGGTCGGCGCGACATCGCTAGGGAGGAAAATGGAGCAAATGGGGGGATCCGACACAGCCACTGGTGCTCACAGTCAGACGGGGCCCTGGCCCATCTGCGCGGATAGGGGATACACCGGCCCACTGTACGAGTCCCACGCTAGGCTAAATGTGCCCCTTTTAATTACTGTGTATGTAGCCACTTTCGTAGGCTGGCGGCGGCAGTGCGTTACCACTAGCAATCAGGATTTGCTCGTGGTTCTTCAGCGTTGCGACCAGACGTTCTCGGCGATCGGTCGCCAGCTGAGGATCAGCAACATTGGGCGCATTGTAGTCTATCGTCGTGTTATTTCTTCGGTAAGGTCTGGCAGGAAGGCCAACTCCTTTGCGTAGTTTTCCAGACCGATGTTGGTAGCTGGATGCTCGCAGAAATCCCTTCAATGTGTCCTCCGTTGCTTCATTTCCTTTGGTTGTTAACTCGCGAGCAACTGACATGTACGTCTCGTCAAAAGTCGCGACGGACTCTCCCCTCGATTCAACGACGGTATCCGCTTCGATTTGAACAGACTGTACTGGCTCCATCTCCTTCTCCGCCTGATTTTCCATTTCAGGGCTACCTTCCGAGTCGCTGTTTGCAATATTGAATGCGCAGGCCGCCGAAATAGTGGGATGTTTGCTTCTGTTCACTGGCTCGGCTGACCTTTGGCTTGACAGTCCGGTATTCGCTCCAATCTCGCAGCGACCAGGTTCATCATCTTCAGCACAACGTCCGCATCCTCTGGACCAACCACCGATACTTCGCTCGGTAATTTGGCTGTGCACAAGGCCGGGACAGCATTGTCGCGACTAGTGACTCCATCTGATCCAGTGCTGTTACTTGTCGCTTCCGTTGTCACCCCAGACTCGAAACGAACAATCGTTAGCGTATGTACAACGCTTACCGAGCTCAGTAGTTCGTTTGTACGCGTTACCGAGGCTTCGTTTGCATTATTGTCTCCGCCGTGAGCTGTCGTGTAAGTGTCCAAAGGCTTTTCGGAAACTTGGACACCAGCCGAGTCCCTGACCGTCACCCCAGACACCAGACAGGCCTCCACTCGCTCACGTTCCTCCATAATCGTCGTCCTGCGTTCTGCACACAACAGACGATCTCTAGCGTCTTTTGAGCGAATCCTCGAAGGGCCTTGCCAGCACTCCACGGGGTACTCGATAATCTGGTCGCTCGACTGCCGAACGCTGCGTGGCGATCCATTGTTCGTAGATCTCGAACTCCCGCTGAAACAGCCCGCGGTCTCTGCAGCCTTCATAGACTAGCACTTGCCATTCTTGGTACTGCTTGGGATCCAGACGCACATAGCCGTCACCTCGCGGAAAATTTCCATCTGGGATCCACATCGCGATCGAGTCGTGTGCTGGTAGGTACACAGTTCGATCAGACACGTAGGTCAACCGAATGCTCTGAGGCCGTTCACGTCAACCTCGCCACTGACGGGATTAACTTGTTCGTTCGACGAACCCACAGTACGTGTTCTTCCAGCCCGACTTGACGCTTCGCTAGCCAATATTCTCGCCACTCGTGCGCTTGAATGTCCAAACGCTCGGGTGGCCCGGCGTTAACATGGGAGCCGTATTCTTCGCTGTCGATCATGTTCTTGGTCTTGACCAGTGGGATTTGAACTTCGTGCGGTAATTGCGCCGCGCCGTGAAACAGGTCCAACCGGATCCCAGCTAAGATCATAAAGTCGGTCCCGAGTACCACGTCGACGCCTGCACTATGCGCCATTACCCACATCTCGAACTCGTACACCATCTCCCATCCAAGCGTAATCTTGACGCACGCTCGTCGCGTCGTAGTCACCTTGCCTTCGTTAATTTCTTGAATGTCCATGCGGCGTCCGTGATCGGGTACATCTCGGAGTCGCAACTTCTTGGCAAAGGCGTTAGTGATCACACTAATGTTCGCTCCTGTGTCGAGGAGGATCCTCGTTCGCTGGTCGTTCACAGCGCCTTGCGCCAGAGCTCTCATTCTGATCCGTCGGTCGAATTTCTTGGCCGACCACCACCCCTGTCTCTCGCCAGGGTTCAACTTCATCATCTTGGAGTGACCCTTGGGCTCGTCACTCGCTTCACTCGAAGCCACTCCGAACGAACCCTCGCTGGTACCCTCATCAGCATCAGCACACTCCACCCTCTTTCCAACACCTCCACCAAGGCTTCTATTTCTCTCCTTTTCATTTTCCGTCGTGTTCACACTTGTTACGTAATTATCAGGCCATTCACTCTGCCCCATGAAAGCAAAGATACACTCTGCTTCCATTGAAGGCTCGGTTAGCTGTGGCAGCCCGATAGGGACCAACCCAGTTGTATTTGGCGGGCTGCCTAGGTTAAATAACGTTCTTGAATGACGGCCTTGAGCTCTGGTGGGAGTTCCTCCTTCGTGCCTTTAGTACGCACGAATTTGGCAAGGTCTTGGAATCTGCGGAAAAGTTCGCATTGTCCAGCATTGAAGCCATTCTCGCGATCAGGCGTGCTTCCACGCGGTTGACGCCTGTCTGAACGTGCGTAGGTGCCTTCAGCAGCTGCACGGCGCTCATTTTCGTTAGCAGCGGCGAGGTATCGGTCATTTTCATTCAATGAAAAATCACCATCTGTACTTTCGGGCTGAAAGTCGTTGTACTCGTCTTATACATCGTTGTAAGCGTTCGGATCTTCGTTTGAATACTCGGTGCCGCCTTGAGAAGCTTCACGTCCTTCTATTTCAGCTAGTAGGTCGTCCACCGTGGCTTCAATGAGCGTCACTCTTGGTTTATTGCGGTTGTCATCGCGGCGACGGTCATCACGCCTATTGTTGCGGGCGTACCCATCGTCGCGTCGCGCATCACGATTCTTGGAGTATCGGCACTCACTGTCACGCTTGGCCATTTTCTCCTTGCCCTTGAGAACATCGTCGATGATCTCTTCGAGCTCGTGAATGTGAGTGACTCGAGCGTGGAAAAGACTCTCCGCCAACTTGTCATCATTGTATGTTGCAAGGAACTGCTGCACGTGTTCTTTCGCGTCGCAAACACGCTTCTCGAAGTGTAGACGGTCGTTCCGAGCGTAGCCATTCAGCCTGTTTATGTAGTCGCACAGATGATCGTTACGTTCCCGCTTTGCAGAGTAGTAACGGGACAGTGCCGTCTGCGTGAACTACGAGCCGTAAAAACGAATGAACGCATCGCTCAACAGCTTTCACTTGCGCTTCGTCTTCTTCGGAAGTTGACGGAACCAACGAATGGCTCCGTCCCGGAGACTTAGCCCAAATGGAATGCTTAATTTGTGTGGGTTCCAGTAATTTTGTAGACGAACCTACGGAGCCAATGCATAAAGTTCTGGCTCTTGCTGCGAGAGCCTGAGAACGGCGTGATGCGATCCAACGGTCGGTGCGATGCCATTTCAATCGTCGGTGTCGGGTCCACGTCGTTCAGCGTCGCCAGCTCATTCATCTGACGTATCAACTCGAGTTGAGGATCTTCCTCGTCGAATGTACGCACCAAAATTTCATCGTAACTTGACGAACCATCGATATCGACTGGACGACGTCCGGCACCACCTTTGGGAGCTCGTGCACCGCCTCGACGACCGAACGAACCCTCGTTACCAGCGTAAACACGTTGCATACGGCTCTCCGAACGTGGCGTAACCATGTGCGAGTCTTGAAAGTACGGAGAAGCTTCGATAGTGCCAAAGGCACCACGCTCAGCTCCACGCTTGGTGGGAGAGTACGAACGCGTCGTTGGGGTGTCGGCGGCAGTGGAATCGTGGACGGATCTTCATCTTGAACGATCGTTCGACTCACGGGCTGCTTTCCAGCCTTGAAGTCAACAGCGCCAAACGGCTTCCGAAGCTTCTTCTTCCATTTCTGAAGTGCCGCTCCGGCTTTATGTGGACTCCAATCTTGGAGCGACATCGTAAGAGGGATACGTCTCATTCTCGAAACCCAGTGACAACAGTAGCGAAACTGAATCCTCGGCAACTTGACTAGTCGACACCGCGTTGACTGGGTAATGAAGGTCCCGCGCAAGCGCAGGCCAGTCGGCCTTTCTCTTGGGGATGGGCTTGAACAGCTGCATCCACTCATCATTCTGCAACTGCGCTTGTACGCGGTCGAAAACGCGCGTACAAAAGCTGGTGTATCACCGTTTGTAGGTTGGCGAGGTGTTTTCAGTAGTGCTGAATCTTTGCACTCGCCACCGAAGGTTTAGAACCCTCGGTCCCATCGTCCTAATCTTCATAGGCCGGTTCTGGTCCCGCAACTTCATCTAGCTCGTCGGTCAGGTTCCTCGAAGGGACCTGGCCGCCTCGATCAGCCCAAATGATAGCGTGACCGTCTCCAGTGCCGCTTCACCTAGCTCTGGAGCCGGCGTCTTGGCTTCGTAATCGTCATGATCGTGGGCGTCAGAACCGATGTCCGTCTCGTCGTCAAAGCTCACCGAAAGCTCGGTGGTGGCTGCAAAGCGTGCACCCGGACTTAAACTCTCGTTGCGAGCTCCGCCAACCTTAACAGGAGTAGCTGGTTCCGTCGGTTGGCCTTTCGCCATGTTTTTTGTTTTCTTTTCTTGTTCTTCTTCTCTTGTTAGCTCGTAAACTAAAAAGCCCATACAAACAGTTCACAATGGTCACACTGTTCCCGGGTCGCGGCACCAGTTGTGGTTTGGAATTCCCACGTGAACTCTAGCTACAAATGTAGTTAGGACGTTCCCACAACAATACGTCTACTAGGATAGTAAACGATCGTTCGGGCGGACCTGATGACCCCCGTTCTGTCCTTTCACCGGGACAGATTGGACCTTGTAAACTACTTATACAGGCCAACCAGTAAAAATAACGAGCCCGCTACTGAGCATCGAGCCAAAGCTAACCCGGAGTCTAAGAATCCTCAGTTGTTCCCAACAGCGGACGGATACCACGCAGCGGTAAAGGATTCTATCGAAGCTCACCCAGCCGTCTAAACACCGGGGTTGGATGAATAAAGAGGGATGCATACAAGCAATCCCGGTCGTGCGAAATAGGCAGCAATAAGCCGTCACGTAAAGCTCTCGATAGTAATCGGACAAAAGCACACACAGTCGCTTGGCCATGCCGGAAGAACCCCTCGCTCCGGTGGCGAGTGCAAAGCATTCAGCACTGCTGAAACACCTCGCCAACCTACAATCGGTGATACACCAGCTTTTGTACGCGCGTTTTCGACCGCGTACAAGCGCAGTTGCAGAATGATGGGTGGGTGCTACTGTTCAAGCCCATTCCCAAGAGAAAGGCCGACTGGCCCGCGCTTGCGCAGGAACTTCAATACCCAGTCAATTGGGTGTCGACTAGCTTAGTACGGAGCCATCCATTGGTTTCGTCAACTTCTGAAGAAAACGAAGCGCAAGGCGAAGCTGTTGAGAGACGCGTTCATCCGCTACTACCGCTCGCAGTTCACGCAGACGGCATTGTCACGTTACTACTCTGCAAAGCGAGAACGTAGCGAACATCTGTACCACTACATAAACAGGAGGAATGGCTACGCTCGGAACGACCGCCTACACTTCGAGAAGCGTGTTCGCGACGCGAAAAGAACACGTACAGCAGTTCCTGGCAACGTGCGATCATGCCAAGCTGGCAGAGAGTCTTTTTCCACGCTCGAGTCACTCACATTCACGAGCTCGAAGAGATCATCGACGATGTTCTCAAGGGCAAGGAGAAAATGGCCAAGCGTGACAGTGAGTGCCGATACTCCAAGAATCGTGATGCGCGATGCGACGATGGGTACGCCCGCAACAATAGGCGTGATGACCGTCGCCGCGATGACAACCGCAATAAACCAAGAGTGACGCTCATTGAAGCCACGGTGGACGACCTACTAGCTGAAAAAGAAGGATGTGAAGCTGCTCAAGGCGGCACCGAGTATTCAAAC
The DNA here is from genome assembly GCF_000142945.1 of Phytophthora infestans T30-4. Taxonomy (NCBI): domain Eukaryota; phylum Oomycota; class Peronosporomycetes; order Peronosporales; family Peronosporaceae; genus Phytophthora; species Phytophthora infestans. The sequence continues at coordinate 57,451 of NW_003303468.1, read as the reverse complement.
GAAGATCCGAACGCTTACAACGATGTCCAAGACGAGTACAACGACTTTCAGCCCGATAATACGGACGGTGATTTTTCATTGAATGAAAATGACCGATACCTCGCCGCTGCTAACGAAAATGAGCGCCGTGCAGCTGCTGAAGGCACCTACGCACGTTCAGACAGCCGTCAACCGCGTGGAAGCACGCCTGATCGCGAGAATGGCTTCAATGCTGGACAATGCGAACTTTTCCGCAGATTCCAAGACCTTGCCAAATTCGTGCGTACTAAAGGCACGAAGGAGGAACTCCCACCAGAGCTCAAGGCCGTCGTTCAGGAACGTTATTTAACCTAGGCAGCCCGCCAAATACAACTGGGTTGGTCCCTATCGGGCTGCCACAGCTAACCGAGCACTTCAATGGAAGCAGAGTGTATCTTTGCTTCATGGGGCAG
>NW_003303468.1:36438-38458 GCF_000142945.1 Phytophthora infestans T30-4 | reverse complement strand
CTAAATCCTCGGCACCGTGCGCAATAGCAGCCTTGACACCGTTAAGCATCCCTGTGTACTCTGCCTCATTCACTGTGGTGGCCGAGAGGTAAGCGTTTGCAGCAATCACTATCTTCCACTCAGGAAGGCTCCACAGCACCCATGAACAGCTCCCGTAGCCACCGTACTTCTCTGTCTTCGCTGATCCGTCAAAAGACATGACGAATCCGCTGTAATTACGGGGAAGCCTGGCGTACAGCAACGCGGGGTCCATTCGAATAGTCGGACAGCCCTTGTTTGGAGGTACCACCGGCACGAGTGAGTCTTCCAAGTCGACAAAGCTCGTGATGCTTGACTGCAGTAGCTGCGCGAAAGCGACATCCTTCTCCTTCACGCGCTGTACCTTCCAGTGCCACTGCGAACTGGACCGCGCATCCGAATAGAGACTTCGACTTATGTACCCACTCTAACGTCGAGAATCGTGTATAGACATGTAGCGGCTTTCCTGCCAGCTGGACGTAACAGATCTTCAACAGCAAGAGTAACGCCAAAACTTCCTTCTCAGCAGGATGGTAGTTCATCTCGGATTCCTTGAGCACACGGCCGAGGAATCGTACGGGGTGTAACTTGCCTTCGTGTTCTTTCATAAGCGTCGTGCTCAACGCCCATTCATTCGCAAAGAGCATGACGTGAACTTCTTTCGACCGATCGAAGTGCCTGAGGATGGGTGAATGTGAAACACTCGCCTTCAATTTCATGAAGGAACGACGTGCCACAGAATGGCCACCTTCAACAGCAAAGTCTTCATCCTTAGGCTGGTACAGCGAAGCATGTCATCTTCTGATAAGACGAACTGGTCAGCGTACTTCCAGGCATCTCGAGCTTCTTTGTAACTCAGCTCTTGTGCTTGGCCCTGAAGCACTTTCTTGATGTTAAACCACTTCTGCTCCTCGTCTTGTGCCACCAGTATCCGTCTGCATCGTTCCCGCTGTATCGCTACCGGGTCAACATCTTCCGCATCGGGAAATGCCGCTGGTACAGTCTTGTGAGGATGGTCTGGCAAATCGCCGATTGAATCCTCGCTGGACACTTCTCGTCGTTCTTCATGCTGTTCTTGAGCTTTTGAGACCCCCTCCGAGTGTTCATCTGCAAACCTGACGCGTTTCTTGGCTTTGGTCTGTCGCCTAGTCATCACTGCCATATTACCATAATCGTACTCTGGTGAGCTGTAATCAACCACAAAAATTTCGAAAGTTTTCCACTTTGAAGATTCGCTGCCTGACAGTACATGTACTTGACGCTCTGCTCCACGTGACAAAACATCTACCGAGTCTTCATCCGGCTCGTAGATCATTTCCTGGATGCGATTCAGCGACGCTAATTCCGACTTGCGACTTTCAGCCAAGATGACTCGACTGACCTTTGATTCCAGCGCTTCAGTGGCTAACGAATCCGCGGCAGCGCTGTATTCGCGTACAACGTGAAGATATTTCACTGATCGAAGCTTGACCGCGAGTTCCTTGTGAGTATTCAGCAGCGCTAGCAGAGTTTTCTTCCTGCATGCGATCACCCCTAGTGATTGTTGAATCGCGAGCCTTGAGTCCCCAACGATGACTAAATCCTCGGCACCGTGCGCAATAGCAGCCTTGACACCGTTAAGCATCCCTGTGTACTCTGTCTCATTCATCGTGGTGGCCGAGAGGTAAGCGTTTGCAGCGATCACTATCTTCCACTCCGGAAGGCTCCACAACACCCATGAACAGCTCCCGTAGCCTCCGTACGTCTCTGTCGTCGCTAATTTGTCAAAAGACATGACGAATCCAGAGTAATGTGGTGTAGGGATTTCCAGATTCGACCATACGCCAACCTACTTTAGATCAAGAATCGGCTCGGTCTGATAACCTGGAGCTTAGGAACAAAGGATCACGGTAAGTACTCAGCGATCTGTCCGGATGATGCTATCCGGATGGCCGCTGAGCTCAATGGTCACCTGAACCCCGCGGAAGGGTCGGTAGAGATCCGAAACGACTACATTTCACCA
>NW_003303468.1:22632-36293 GCF_000142945.1 Phytophthora infestans T30-4 | reverse complement strand
TCCGGTAAGTCCCTGCATAGGGCTGGATTATGCCTGCCGTCGATACTCGAGAGGCATAGCCTGTAGGGTATTGACTGGTAGCGCCAAGCGATTAGGTCGGTCCGGGTAGGACAAAGTCTCGCTACGCGCGAAAGAAAGCCCCGCATACTCAGCGGGCCGGTACGTCGGATAGCCCGGGTGCCGTAACACTTCTAGCTGAGCGGCCTCTGCGCTCGGTGACCTGTAAAAGCGCTCGCACGCCGTCGTCCATCCTTTGGTGGAGGGCACAGGGTTGTGAACGAGCTCAGCCGAACCAAACTCGGTGGAGCCTCGGAAGTGCTCTGACTTGGTTAGTCGGAACCGAGTGGAAGCGAGCCACCCGTCTGTCCCGAAAGGGCCGGACCGCGAGGGGACCACCCTCTGCGCAGGCCATACAACCGCCGACCTAACTCGGCGATTCGCTGTGGTTTGTGTAAGGAAACCACATCTGACGGTATTTGTGTGTTCTACTACACCACCCCTGGTGCCGCGACCCGGGAACAGGAGTGTGTGCTTGTTTTGTAGGTGCCAGCTAACCAAGTTAAGAGGAAGAGAAGAGAAAGAGAAGAGTGAAGACGGGTCAAGGGATCAGCAACTCCGAGCGACGGAAGCCCAGCGACGGCTGGAGGATCGCCTCTCGCGGGGTCGGGACCCGGCGGATCAACGACTCATCGTCATGACGATGGAGGTGGGACGAACCGTCCAGTTCGACGAGGATGTACCCCGATCAAGAAGCACTGTGACCGGAGATGTAAGTTGAAGGAGAGATTGAAGGAGAAGAACCGAGAACGGCTGGAAGTTCGGAGGAAACTACCCGCCCGAAGCTAATTTGGGCGAAGATGGAAAAGAGTTTGAACGCTTGACGGAGTGGCCCGCCATGGGAAGCCCACCCGTTCCTGTTTGGGACGCGCAACTTATTCCGTCCGAGCTCGACGAAGGTGCGGACGATGAAGAGGATGAAGAAGAATATGGCGTTGCGCAAGGGGACCGTCCGCCCCTTATTCCGAAAGCGACGAGGAACGTCGATACGCCGAGCGCCAATAAAGGGTTGGATCGACTTGGCGAAGAAATGAGAACGAGATCAGAGCGGATGATGATGTTCGCGCCTGTGGCGATGGCGCAGGCGAAGTGGCCGATGTTGGGTCCCGAGCTAACTTAACCGGTGCGTGCAGCCAACATCAATCAGTTGGTGGAAGAAACTGTGTTACTGCTAAAGGCGATGGGCTATCGGTACAACAGCCGACCAAACAGCCTCATCCTGTCCGACTGGAGTCCGACCCGCGGCGGAACTGAACGCTGGCAATGGAAGAAGAAGTTGAGAGTGGCGTTTGGATTGAAGAAGGTCCCTGGTGGAACGAAGCCGGCGTACAGCCGAGTTGCCGAGTTCAAGGCATTTGGCGAAGACACAAGCAAAATGCCTTTGCCGAAGACCCCGGAGACGTCCGCGCTACGCAAGGCACTCCATACTTCGAAGCCCCCCACGTGCTGACCCCGATGAAGCTCAAGCCGACTCAGTGAGCGCCGGGTCGTGGACAGCGGGATGCAGGTCGTTACAAGGCGGTGTACAGCCAAGTAGCCGAGTTCAAAACACTTGGCGAAGACCCCAGCAAAATTGCTTTGCCGAAGACCCCGGAGACGCAGAGACGTGACGTGTTCCGCGCTACGCAATGCACTCCATACTTCGGAGACCCCCACATGCTGACCCCGATGAAGCTCAAGCCGACTCAGTGAGCGCCGGGTCGTGGACAGCGGGATGCAGGTCGCTACAAGGAGGTGTACAGCCAAGTAGCCGAGTTCAAAACACTTGGCGAAGACCCAAGCAAAACTGCTTTGCCGAAGACCCCGGAGACGCAGAGACGTCCGCGCTACGCAAGGCACTCCATACTTCGAAGACCCCCACATGCTGACCCCGATGAAGCTCAAGCCGACTCAGTGAGCGCCGGGTCGTGGACAGCGGGATGCAGGACGTTACAAGGAGGTGTACAGCCAAGTAGCCGAGTTCAAAACACTTGGCGAAGACCCCAGCAAAATTGCTTTGCCGAAGACCCCGGAGACGCAGAGACGTGACGTGTTCCGCGCTACGCAATGCACTCCATACTTCGAAGACTCCCACATACTGACCCCGATGAAGCTCAAGCCGACTCAGCGAGCGCCGGGTCGTGGACAGGGGGATGCAGGTCGCTACAAGGAGGTGTACAGCCAAGTAGCCGAGTTCAAAACACTTGGCGAAGACCCAAGCAAAATTGCTTTGCCGAAACCCCCGGAGACGAAGAGACGTGAAGTGTTTCGCGCTACGCAAGGCACTCCATACTTCGAAGACCCCCACATGCTGACCCCGATGAAGCTCAAGCCGACTCAGTGAGCGCCGGGTCGTGGACAGCGGGATGCAGGTCGTTACCGTGAGTTATATGACGCTGCAGACGAAGCTGAGGCTTACGAGGAGGACGAGGGGGACGATGACGCCTTCGATGTGAGAGGAAACTGTGAAGAAACAGTGAAGGACTACATCCGAACCTTGAGCTTCGACGCGGCTCAAGAAGACTTGATTCAGTTCCTAGAAGTCCGAACCCACGCCTCACTCGACAAAATCGCTGAGTTCGAAGGGAAGCGCTCCCGTTCTGACGCATCGCTCCAGTGGCTCAAGCGTTTCATCTACGAGATGAAGAGCACCAGGATGCCCCAAAGTGCCTGGTGCGGACCCTTCTCGCTATGCTTGGGACGCGCGGCGAAGCGTGGGTATAGGCAGCTGCCGAAGAAGATTCAGCGACGCTGGAAACTACTCCGCGAGGCGTTCCTGGATTATTATTGCTCACAGTTTGACCAATCCGCCCGCACTCGTTACTAGTCGGCGAGACGTAAAATCAACAAGCCGATCTGCGACTTCCTGATCCGACTCAATGGGTATGCTCGGACAGCCAAGATCCAGTACGAAAAAGGAGGCGCCGACGCAGCTGACCATATCGAGCACTTCTGGCTGCATTGTGGTGATGACGATGTGATGGATTTGATGTACCTCTTGCAGTTGGAAGACATCGGTAAGGTGGAGCAGATAATCAATCGTCGAATCCTCGGTGAAAAGCGCAAGAAGCAACGCGACCGACTCGTGATCGCACGAGGCCGAGATGACAAGCGGAAGGATCAGAGCCGCCGAGATGAACGCCGAGATGGGCGTCGAGAGGAGAAGCGCAGTCGCAAGGAAGAAAACCGCGACCGCCGAGTTACTTTTGTTGACGCTGACTCTGACGGGGAGGAACTCCTCGATCAGAACCCGCCGAGTCCTTACAACTGCGAAGACGAATGGGATGATGAGGACCTGTCCGGAGTTTACGACTTAGCGGAAGTCGACGACTACATAGACGCCGTCGTTACCAATGATAAGGGAAATACACCGAACCGCCGAGCGAACTCGGCGGGAGACCAGAATGGTTCGAATCGAAGTTGCAGGAACTCTGCGAACCGACCTCCGCGACCGTACAACCAACGAGAACAGTCGAACCGTGGAGATGGATCACGCGACAATTCACAGCGTGGACCTTGTGCAGCTTGTGGAAGAACGGGTCACTCGGCTCACTACTGTCGGCGGCGCTGCAAATTCTGCAGACAAGTCCATGAAGTCGGCCAGTGCAAACTGCTTCGTCAATACGAGAAGCTGGCTGCGTTCGTGAAGAACTCTGTCGACAGTCGCAAGTGCCAGAAGACCTGCAAAATCTTAACACGCCGAGTGATTTAAACTCGGCGGCACGCCAACACTCACTGGGTTGGAATATGCCGGGCTGCCACAGTCAGCTGAACCTGCAGTTGAGGCGAACTTCTTGTTTGCCTTCGTAGGCGAAGCAGGACGGCCCGAGGGACGAAGCGGGGATGGCAATTGGATGTGTGAAATCGACGGAATTGAACGTGAGCTCGGTGAGTTAGATGATAACTACCGAGCGATTGCAAGTGTAACTCGGCAGTCAGACCAGGCTGTGCATCGTACCAGAACCATGAAGCTGCTTCCAGGAGAACGGCTGGGACGGTGGTCAGCACAGACGTTTGATCGCCGACTTAGAATGAGAGCTCTCGTATTTGGGGCAGTGAACCACCGAAGGACCAATATACTATTGGACACCGGAGCAAATGTCTCGGCGATTAGTGAGTACTTCGCGAAGAAACTGCGTCTCAAAAAAGTGGCCAGCCGAGATAAGCGGATCGACATACAAGAAATAAGTAAAGACAGAATGGTGACAACGTCACGAGCAGTTGTGAAGGTGACACTCGGTTGGGAAGTGGCATACGGGTTTGAAGTATGGATAATGCCTCACCATGCCGGAGTCAATTTGATTCTCGGCACTGACTTCATGATCCCAGCTGGGATCCGTCTGGATCTGTACAACTGGTCGGTCAAGCTACCCGATGAGATGGTGATCCCACTCATCCGATCAAGTAATGCGCCGACAAAGACATAGCTCGGACCGAATGTCCCATGTGGGCCACCAGACGGGTTAACAATTGAAGTCGAATGGCCGCTGAGTTCAAATTGCCCAGGCGGCAACCCAGTGAGTCGACGCATGACTTGTGGGTGCGACGGACGAAGGCTTGGATTCCCACGGTTGTTTATAATCGCCGAGAAAAACCAATCCATGTACTAATTACAAATGTACAAGCCAAGTCAGTCTGGTGTCTACCTCACTAATAAATAAAATGGCAACCACAACGAGTGCAGGTCAATGAGGGATATGTCCGCGTGAGCTCGGTGAAATACTGTGCCTGGTAGATATTGGCATTTGAGTCAGCGATGAGCAAAGATTTGCTGCAGAAGGAACAGCGACTGTACGAGGACTGGTTGTCACACCAGCCGCCAGATGTGGAAAGACGAAAATACCCTATTCCGACGGCGGTGGAAAAATGACCGCCTCCAGTGGAGAACGGACCAGAGTTAAAATGCGCCGAACGCTGGAAGAGGATCGAAGCTACTACAGGAGCCGACAAAGACCAGAGGCGTCGCGATAACGCCGACGTCATATCAACTTCAGGGGTGACAAGGCGTGACCCATCTATAAAATAAGCGTTCAAGCTGGAAAAAGTCCGAGCGGATCGTACGCCAGCGCTACACGATGGCCAATATGTCTCCAACATGCTGTCCAAGTTTAAAGACAATGGCTCCATTTCTGACGCCAGCACGAACTCAGCGGCTGAAGGAACAAGTGCCGTAAGGACGAAGGAAGAAGCGTCGGCGACTGAAGACTCAGTTATAACGGAAGGAGACCTTGAAGAATGCTCGGAACAAGTCCTACGCGACGCCGAACCCGTTATTGACGACCGAGCCAATTTTAAAGTCATTAGACCCAGTATTGTGGGCGAGGTGAACTCAGCTATGATCACCATGACCACTATAAGTGCTGGGAATAACCATGGGGTGACGGCGAACTCGGCGCTCAAAGATCCAGCCGTAAGAAATGACTTGGAGGCTGTTCCAGCGTGCCGTAGGACCGTCGAGTACGCGAGGGAAGAGTGTGGACGCGTGGATGTCGGTCCTGTCGTTGCAGCAGACTCAGCGGTACAGTGCCCAAGCGTGACAACTGCAAATTCCAATCTGGAGGTATTAGTTTCCAGAGATGTTGAGGCTAATAGTGAAGGACTGAGCTGGACGGTGAAGACAAGTAACCACAGTGATGAAGGTGAGGCACGAGCCGAGTATGGAGTCGATGGGTTAAGTTCTGCAGCCGTGGTGAACTCAGCGATGGGTATGGCAAAAACCTGCATTATCCAGTCGACAGCGGTGGACTCGGCGTCAGCGGATCTAAATGCTGAGAGTGACCCGAACGCGGCCACGGCATGCCGCCAGGATGTAAGCTATACCGGAGAGGAGTTAGCATTCAGGCAAGTTAGATCTGCCGTCTCGGTGAACTCGATGGACCAGCGCTATGACGCGACTGAATACTACGATAGTCGGAAGGTATTACTACATGAGGGAATTAAGCCTAACGACGATCCAGCTACGGCGGACTCAGCGTTGGAGACTATGGAGGCTAAAACCGGTTCGGTTGTGGTTAGACGACGTGATGATGATACTATCTACCTCGGAGACAAGTTGGAACACGCAGAAGTCAAACCGGCCATCGTAGTAGACTCAGTGGATACGGGCCTTCACGTGGACAACAACTATGCGTTATCAGATGTATTACTGTTGAGATGTATTGGAACTGAGATCGGAATAACGAGCTCTGTGACGACGGTGTTCGACCCCCGGCGGAATTGGCTACAGTCTAGAACAAGCTGAAGAAGATGAATGCAGCTCAACAAAAGACTCAATGGAAACCCTAAGACAACACTACGTGGATCGCAGCGACCGAGGATGATGTTGACAACAGTAAGACCGATATCTTTGAGCGGAGTGGGACGGATCTGGAGTTGACGGACTACGCTCATGAGCTGGCCTTCCTTCCCGACCTCACTGAAACTGAGCCTACAGAACTCGACTATGGCGCTCCAAACGTCAAGTCAAGTAGCCATACGCCAGCACAGTCGGCTAGGTTGGTGGCAAAGCTGCAAATACACGAAGGAATAATGATTTCAAGTGGCAATGACCTACCGCCTCCAGCGTACGGAGCATTGTGCGACATCGACGTTCAAGGACACGAACCTATCAAGCGAAAAGCTCGGCGGATACCTCTCCGCCACTTGATCAAACTGTACGAGTTGTTGAAAGGACTGCTTCGAGCTGGGTTGATATCATTTTCGAGCAGCCCTTGGGTCTCACCAGTGGTGATAGTACTCAAGAAAAATGGTGTGGATATTCGGCTAAGGCTTGACTATAAACTAGTTAACGCGATTACGACGCCGATGGAATACGCCATGCCACTAGTTGATGACCTGCTCACCGAATTGAAGGGTTACTGGTGGTTTTGCTCGCTTGACGCTGCGAGCGGAATCTGGGCAGTCCTGATGACTCGCCGAGCTCGGCACATCTCAGCGTTCGTCTGTGCACTTGGGCATTTTGAGTGGTTACGAATGCCGTTCGGATTGAAGAATGCGCCTATGATTTACCAACTACTGATCGACAACGCTCTATGGGGATACGTTCAACCAAAGGGAGGATGGCAGTTGTTTGCTGAACGAATGGCTAACGCCGAAGCCGAGTCGTGAACTCGGCGATTCGAGCTCGGCGGAGTCGACGATTCAACGCCAGGACAGCTGACGAAGTTCGAAGCGGACCACCAATCACAAGCTGACTGCGATCCGGTCCAAGACCTAGTCAACGGACCGGACGGTGACTTTTTCGCTAATGGAGAACCAGGCCAGGCCTATTTGATCCCGGGGTTCAAGCGGAGGTCGTTTGTCGATGATATCTGTTTTGGAGGGGAGACGTTTGACGCCTGCTTAAAGACACTGGACCGACTACTAGCCCGGTTCACAGAATGTCGAATTAGTGTCAGCTTTACCAAGCGTATCTTTGTCCAACCCATGGTTATTTTCTTGTCGCACGAGATTACGTCGAGTGGCATACGCGCTGATGCGAAGAAGATAGCCGCTATCGCCGAGATCCCCTTCCCGAAATCAAAGAAGGGGATGCAGCCCTCTTCGGTGCACTTAACTATTACGGCCGATTCATCCAGAACTTGGTTGTTTATGGAGTGGCACTCTATCAACTAAAGGACACGGACTTTGGTCCGGGGGGGAGGGGACTTGACGTCGGCAAAAGCGTCATTCGCCGAGCTAAATAAACAAGTAGCAGAAGCTCCAATTCTTCGCCATTTCGACTCGGCGAAAGCAGTCCACATAATGTTGTACGCTAATGACTGGGCACTGAGCAATACTATGATGCAGCCACACGACGACAAGCTGCACCCAGTTCGCTTCTGCGGACGCGTACTAAAGGAGAATGAACTCGGCTATCATCCCGCTGAGAAAGAAGTGGTCGCGCTGTTCAATAACTGAAAGTGTGCTACACGTTTTTGGCGGGGAAGACGCTACACGTCTACACCCGTTTCCCCACGCTGGAATGGGTGTTTAAGTCAAAGTCGCTGTACGGCCGCGCAGTAAGTTTCGCAGTTATGTTGTCGCCCTACGATTTGAAGGTGAAGCGAGTGTGTGAATGAGATGTAGACTTTGCCCAGTTGCTCCAGGCGTCGATATCCCCTTTTATCGGACTCGTCGATTCCTTGAAGCACCTTGCGCCTCCCTTCAAGAACTCGGCGGCAGTTAGAATGGACCCGGAGCTGCTATACGACCGAATACCAGCTGACTTCGCGGGATGTGTACTGTCATTTGATGGCTTAGCGAAGACAGCTAAGTACGGCGGATATGGAAGTTCTTCGAGGATCCTGTGGCGCCTTCCGAATTGGGACATTGAGATCGCTGCGAGTGCGTACCCGTCGTCCAACACGGTCAACATCGCCGAGTATACCGGCATGAATAATGGGGTCTTAGCGGCGATTGACCGAGGGATATACTGACTTAATTATCGTGTGAAACTCCCGGCTCGCAATCCAGCAATCCATGGGGGTGATAGCATGCAAGACGGAGACGTTGCAAGTGGAGTTAGCACGACACAAGGACCTCACTAAGCGACTCGACTCGGTCCGTTATCGACACATAGCGCGACACTATAACGCAGCGGCTGATTCTCTCGCTACAGAAGCGCTCTAAGCAAACGCCGGACGGGTAATTTTCGGGACGGATAGGAAAGCAGAACTGAGAACGATTAAACGAGTAGCCGAAGAGCTGTACGTCATAGACAACCCAGCGGAAACCCCGATAGTCACGGCAGTCACTCGTAGCCGAGTACGCAGAGTTCACTTTGAGGATGAGCTTGATGAAGACTCGGCTAGAGCAAGAGGAGGAAGTCAGGATCATGAAGCCATATCAACAAAACCTGGAGAATCCGTGTTTGAAAGCAGTGGAGATGAATTCGAACAAGTCAGCAGGGCGTCGATTCGGCGGACTAACCGCATGACCCCGAATGTTGAAACGGGATCGCAGATGGAGTCAGCCCAGACGGCTCAGAATACCAACGACATGAATCCAGTGACAGTTCAGACTGAGCGGAGACGACAAATCGCGAAGGCACAAGACGAAGAACTCAGGTGGGCCGATCTGAAGGCGTATCTGAGAGGTGAATTTGGGGACCGTACACACCGTCGAGCTCAGAATGCCGGCAGAGTCGCAGAAGTCTTTGTAGTCAGCGAAGACGGCCTGTTATACCGCCGAGATGAGACGCGCCGACAAGGCGAACTCGGCGAGCCGAACCTCTCATTGAGATTCGTGATTCCGTCAACTATGGTCGACGAGATACCTTATTACTGTCATAACTCGATACAAGGGGGGGCATCAAGGCATCGTCAGAACTTATCACCGAGTCAAAGCCGACTACTACTGGATTGGTCTTTACGCCGACGTGATGAAACATGCTAGAGCCTGCGAGGACTGCAGTACCAGTAAGAGCAAGCCACAGTTGAGAGGTTACTCGCCGGGAAATGTGATGTCAGAATATACATTCCAGGTCGTGTCAATCGATTTCGTGATTCCCCTACCTCGAACTCAGCGGGGCAATACTGCACTGCTGTTGTTCCAGGACCACTTCACGGGGTTGTTTATCGCTAAGGCTATGAATGACACCGGGGCACTCGACGTGGCAAAGGTGTTTGAAGAATGCGTCTTCAGGCAGTTTGCGGCTCCGTCTCTGATACGGCACATCCGAGATCCAAGGTTTATGAGTGAAGTATTCTAAACGTTTTCCGAGATGATGCAGTCGAGATCAAGGGCTACGCTGCGTTACCGACCACAAGCCAACGGTCAACAAGAGAGGTCAGCCAAGACAATGGTTCAGACTATACGAGTCTACGTGGAAGATCCGCTTCAGGCCGAGTGGGATGACATCGCCGAGAAGATGGTACACTCTATTAACAACTCAAGAGATTCGACTCGGCGAGAGACCCCTTTCTACCTGGTGCATGGCTGGGATGACAAGTCTACACTCAAGGCTATGGCGAGCTCAATACGACGTGGACAGGGACGCCCAGCCAACTCAGCGAATGCAGTCGAGTTGCGCTGAGAAGCGAACAGACAGCGAGAAGTTGCCCTACGACTAGAAGCTGAGTTCCAACTGCGAGAAAAGGCACGACGAGCTCGAGAGCGCAACGAAGCACTGAGCAAGAAGGAGAAAAGATCCATTTCCAACCCACCGGATGACGAAGACGGAGTTGCAGGACCAGGCGAGAATCCACCGAATCCTTGTTCAAAGAAGGAGACCAAGTCTGGTTGTTTATGGAGCGAGTCAAGTCGGGCCTGACTAAGAAGTTAGCACATCGACGGCATGGACCATTCAGGGTGAAGAAGAAGGTGGAAGAATTTGCCTATGAATTGGTGTTACCCGACAAGAGTGGATATAGATTCTACCCAGTGGTCTATGTATCACGTCTGAAGGCAGTTACCGAACTCGGCGGAAGACCCAAGACGAGGCTAGTCGCCGACCTCGAAGAGACTCAGCGATTTGACTTTGACGAAGAATTACTAACTGAAGATAGCTGGGTGCCAGACGCAAGTATGAACCAGTATGAAGGCGAAGCAATCCTCGACGACGAGCTACCCTTATCCACGGGTACGTCCCGGTCACAACGGATGTTTAAGGCTAAGTGGGTCGGCTACGATGAGACTACTTGGGAACCACTGTCGAATTTGTCATGTGGAGGTCTCCTGTTTGTCTATCTACGACAGAAGAAGCGTGAAACCCGTCTGCAAATGGTGCAAGTTGCAGATGAGGATTAACAGTTATTGCACCAAATGTCACACCAACTCAGCGGACGACACAGGCCGAGTTGAGATGGAATGCTACTGTGTCGAAATTACATATACTGAATAATTACAAAATGAAGTCCTGAACGATACCTACGGGACGCTCAGTCAAAAGAAGAAAATTATAAGGAAGGCGACCCGGACTCCAAGGGAGGTGAACCCGACGGAGACAACTGGGAAGAGCTCAGCGGACTCGACGATTGGATTGCGGCGTAGCAGACGTCGCTCCCTGAGAAACTGCTGGGGGAGATGCAACATCCGCAGCCGTGGCAAGAAGTATCATCGCCAAGCTAGCCAAGGAGACTGACGCCGAAGCAGGCGGAAGAAGAACCGGTGTCTCAGAACCCGACTCGGCTGACGTGGGATGAGGCGGATCCGTTCCACTTGGAAGTGGAGTGCCGAACAGAGACATACACGGAGACGCATCTCGGAGATTGGGAGAACCCGACCCGTCGTCCGAGCCGAACTCACCGATTGAAGACCCAGTGAAGATGTGGATACCTTGACACTTCAGCCGAGGTGGAGCGTACGCAGGAGGCGGACGTTCGGCAAGCTCGAAGTCTTCTTCGATCGCGTCGTCAACAACCTGAGGGTCCATATCACGCGGAGCAAAAACCAAGAAGTCCACGTTCCGAGCGCGGAAGCACGTGTTATACGGGTGAACCGCCGGGTCGGTTAGCCACCAGGCTCGCCAGGGCTCGGCTAGATCCACATCGTGAGGGCACTGAACCCAGTCTCTACCGGCTGGACCCACGAAAGGTTAACAGGAGAATAATGGGGGGCGGACGGATCGAAATATACCTCAGCATCTACAAGAGGAGCAGGTTTGCCGCCGAGCTTCTGGGTGACCGCCGAGTAGGACTGGTCGTAGACAGCGACAACCAAAGTTCGTAGGGTGTCACTACGGCATTTGCGCTCGCGCTTGTACACCAGTCACAGCTCATAAACTTCAGCAAGCTCAGCAGACGTGGCAGTCGGGTTGACGTCGGGATGGAGACCCATCAACACAATTGACTCGACGATCCAGTGGCGACGTTCGTAGAGAGCAACAAAGTAACGAGTCATTTGGCCATCTGTCTTGATAGGCCTCCCCGCCGAGTCCAAAGGACTGTCGACATGAAGCTTCACCCACATATCGCCAAGAACTCGCATCAAGGTTCGAGGTCGGGTCTGAGAAGCCAAGCACCGCCGAGCCTCCTCCAGCGCTGACGGAGAAAAGAAGAAAGGAAGCTGGTGTAGCATCCGCCGGAGACGCTGACAAGGATGAATCGGATCAAAGACAGCCATGAAAGCTCGTATGTTGTCAAGGGAACACGGCGTGGGTGGCACGCGACGTTTGCCACCTACGAGCTCCAGCTGCACCCCTCCGCTCAGTGTATCCAATAATGCATTCCAACAACGGGCTGAGCCGAAATGCTTAAATGGCAACTCGCGGAGTTGAGTCATGTGAAGAGTCAAGCGACAATCCTTAGAAACCGCTTGCGAGGCCCGGGTCCGTAACGTCGCCAGCGGGAGTGTAAGAGCGCTTGGCAAAGTGACCGAAGCCGGCCGTGATGCAGTCGAACTCGGCTGAGAGGGAACTGACGCTACCAAGAGCGCACTCGGCGAAGGAGCAGCCGAAAGAGATTGGGCAGGAGACAGATCAGGGGTTGACGCAGTCTGCCGATGCATGTGGTGTCGATGCTTCTTGTGATGCTTCGGTGCTCTTCTGTTTCTTGGATCGTTTCGACTGATGGGCGGTAGGACTCGACGAGGCACGACGCTTGCGACGTTGCTGCTTCCCCGAAGCCGACGCAGAGGTAGAAGGCGTCGTCCCGTCACTAGAATCCATCGATGAATGTCGCGAAGGGTGACAATCACTCGGCGGTAAGGACTGATCACTCATCGCATCGTCGGAGCCGAAGATTGCCGCATGAAGCCTTGGCAGAACGACGAGCATCTTCGACCGCCGAGTCGGAGCCTGAAGTACTACCCGCCGAGTTCTCGGATAAAGAAATGGGGTCCGAGAGCGACCCAGCGGCAAGATTCGTCGAGCCGGCGGACGGTGCAGAACCGTCTCCAGGCCCTAAGACCGCGTCGTCAGACGCGTCAAGGTCCTCAAGCAGCTGAGCTCTCACAGTACGAGCGGTCGCAGCAGATCTCCGGATGGGGTGCCCAGATGGGGACGTCAACACAGCCGAGCTCGCAGGGAGAGACGGTCTGAGGACACTCACGGCTGGAGTCACTAGGTCCGTCGGCGTAGTGGATACGCTAATGCCTCGAGAGGGGGAGACGTGAGAAGATCGAGGACCAGAATACCGGGCGTACCCAACCTCCGTTGATACGACGCTGAGCGGCACACTTGGCTGGGGCAACTTAGCTGAGCTAGGTGAGGTCGAGCCTGGGGCACAAACACTCGTAGACGGGACAGGCAATGCGGCCACGACATCAGCAGAGGACACCGACGGTGATTGAGTAGTCACGACTGACGACATAGATCAAGAACCCGAAGACGAAGAACCCACCGAAGTCGTCGAATCAAACGCAGGAGCGGTGTCGTCGGCAGGCTCAGACATCTAAAACTC
The DNA here is from genome assembly GCF_000142945.1 of Phytophthora infestans T30-4. Classification (NCBI taxonomy): domain Eukaryota; phylum Oomycota; class Peronosporomycetes; order Peronosporales; family Peronosporaceae; genus Phytophthora; species Phytophthora infestans. The sequence goes on along the minus strand of NW_003303468.1, from coordinate 22,938 downwards.
GTATTCAGCTTCGCTCGAAGCTTCATCGTCGTCTTCCGAGTGAGTGGAGAAAGGCGGCTGTGTGGTGAAACTCAACGGAAGTTGGCGAGCCTTTATCCGCCGAGTCCGACGACGAGATTTACCAGAGCGGGGTTTCCCTCCATCGGACACGGTAGCTTGAGTGTAATGGGCCCAACTCCAATTACATAAGTAGGTAGATATTTCTTTAGTTATTACATAAGTAGGCAAAGTGGCACACGGGTAGCGTGTGCCAAGGTGTCATCATCTGATTGGTTGATAGTGAGGAGCCAGACTCACTTATTGATC
>NW_003303468.1:18952-22198 GCF_000142945.1 Phytophthora infestans T30-4 | reverse complement strand
TTCATGGAACGCGAGCTCGCCGATGCGAATCGGCGGGTTGTCAACTCCCTCGCGTCCATCCCAGAATGACGTCGTCAAGATGAAGACGTCTACGTATTCTGGCGGCCGGTAAAAACCGGCTTCCGCTAAATCGGTGGTTCCGCGAGATCGACATCGCTATCGCCTCGCGACGCATCGAGGCGTCATCGGCCAAGATGAACTTCCTCCTCTCCCGGTTAACCGGGAAGGCCAAAGAATGGGCCCTCGGGAAGCTGGTTGTCGACCCCGAGGCTTTCCCGACTCTGGAAGCTCTCCAGAGCGACTTGCGCCTCGCTTTCGAGCCCCCGCAAGATGAGTCTCGCGTTCGCGCAGAGTTCTTCGCTCTGCGGCAAGGGCAGATGTCCATGCGTGATTACGTCCAGAAGACGCGACATCTGGCGTCATGCATCGTGACCAAGCCAATCGACATGGCCTCGCAAGTCCACGTATTTGTGTTCGGCATGCGCGAGGGTATGACCCGCTACTGCCGAACCAGAGCTGAGCCCTCCTCTCTCGAGGAGGCGTTTGCACTCGCGATTCGCGAGGATTACATGGTCGCTGCATCGTACGCCGCAGCCATACCTGCGGAAGCCCGAGAGTTTACCCCCGAGCCCATGGAGATCGACGCCATCAACGCGTCGAGCAATCGACGTCGCGGGTCCTACCGCGGCAGCGCTGGGCGAAGCAATCGCTCCCTCATTTGCTTCCGCTGTGGGAAGAAGGGTCATCGCGCGGCGGAGTGCCGCGCGCCAGCTCCCGTCGTCTCTCACGTCGACGCGGAACACTCCTCGGTCGCTCATTCAAAAAACGACCAGGACCAGTAGGTGCGGGGCGCCCTACTGGTTTAACGAAGGACCGGGCCCTCCGGTGGGAGCCCAACCTTCGAGCCCTCCCGTGCTCCAAGCACACACCAATGCCACCACTACGCCGGGCGACTCGAGACAGATCATTGTCAGCCTCCACGTCACCGGTGCCCGGCGACCACTGCGCGCGCTCCTTGACCTAAGGAGCGACCAACAACTTCTTTCGCGCGTCGTGTTTGTCGGTACTACCCAACAACGTCCGCGTCCGGAATGGTCCGGGCGAGATCCAAGTCAAACTCGCAGATGGTAAGGCTCGCCGCGTTGCGCGGCGTGACGTGTCTTTGTCGTACACGTTCGACGGCTTCCGTAGCAAGGACGACTTCTTGGTGATCGAGATGAACTACGCGTTTGACTGCATCCTGGGCATCCCTTGGCTTGCGCGATATCAGCCAGAGATTGACTGGCTGGCCCAATCAGTCAAGCGTCGACGTGGATTCGACGTGAGCGAGGTCTTCACACACCTCTTGGTGGCGCCAAGAGACTGGCCCCACGTCACAGTCGTCGACAAAACAGCAACGACACAAGCAGTGCACAGAGCGAGCGATGGCCCTCTCTGCATGGATTGTGCTACGTTGTTGGACGAATAGCCCTCGCGGTTTCGCGAGGTAGATGATGAGGTGGTTGAGCAGCGGCTCCCACAGTACAAAACGGTGGTCGAGCAGGGGCTCCCACAACACGAGATGATGGTCGAGCAGGGGCTCCCACAACACGAGACAGTGGTCGAGCAGGGGCTCCCACACAACGAGACGGCGGTAGAGCAGAGGTTCCCGTCGAACGATTCGGCGGTCGAGCAGATTGGGCTCCCGTCAAACGATGTCGCGGTTGAGCAGGGGCTTCCGCGTGTTCCCGGCCCGGTCGAGTACGGTCTCCCGCGCCTAGAGGAGGGTGATGCATCGGGGAGTAGCAGTGCGTCAGACTCGAGGGTAAGCTCGAGGAAGTCGAAGAAGAAGTCGAAGCGACGACGCCTGAAACCTCGTCGAGACTACACGACCAGCGATAGCCCGCCGATGGAATCGGTCAGCGCGCTGGAGTACGTGGAAGGAGGCCCGAATCGATCGCGCAGCATCGCAATCGCGAGCCCGCCGCGCGAAGCGGCGGCGATCACACGCCTTCCAGGCTTGTCCTGGAAGAACTTTCTTCGGGACCTCAAGGCTGGAGACGTAGAGCAAGTATGCTTGGTCACCGTATACGACACCGCCTGCGAGTACGCCGACGTCTTCCCGGATGAGATCCCCGCCGAGCTACCGGCGGATCGTGGGGTTCAGCGTGAGATCGACCTCGCGCCAGGTACGACGTACTGCGTTACCAGACAATGGCCACTTCCGCGTGATCAAGTGAAAGCGATCGATGACTTCTTCGAGGGCCGCCGAAAGGCGGGTCACGTGCGTGAGAGTACCTCTCCCCATTCCAGTCCAACGTTCTGTGTGAAGAAAGCTACAGGGGGATGGCGTATCGTTCACGCATTCAACAAGTTGAATGATGCCACCATCCCCGCGCAGACTCCGATCCCTCTGAAGGACATGGTACTGGACGCCATGGCTGGCAGCGTCATCTACAGCGCCATCGACCTGACCGATGGATTCTATCAGATTCTGATGAGAACATCTGATGTGCCTCTCACCGCCGTAAGTACACCGAGCGGGATACTCTGGGAGTGGCTCGTGATGCCACAGGGCCTCAAGAACGCGCCTGCCACCTTCAATCGCATGGTCTCCCATGTGCTTCGCCCGCTTCGAGACTTCGCGCCGAGCTACTTCGACGACATCTTCGTGCACAGCCGCGCTGAGGGCAACCTCAGTGCCGTGGACGTACATCTGAAACATCTGAGACAAGTCTTCCAGGTGATGCGAGAGAACAAGCTCTACGCAAACCTGAAGAAATGTGTCTTCTGCGCACCGGAGATTCCGGTGTTGGGATGCTACGTGAGCAAGAACGGTGTGCGCGCGGATCCCGAGAAGGTATCGTCTATCTGTGCTTGGCCAACGCCGACAAGCCCCACTGAGTTGCGTCAGTGGCTTGGCATGGCCGATTACTTGCACAAGTACACGAAGAATTACGCTGGGTTGATCCAGCCGCTGTCCTCGCTGCTGAAGAAGGACGTGATCTGGGAGTGGAAATTGGACCACCAAGCTGCATTCGACTCGGTGAAGAAGAGCTTGGTGTCTGCGCCGATCCTGAAGCTTGCTGATGACTCACAGCCATTCCACGTCGTCTGCGACGCGAGCGATTTTGCCATCGGCTGTGCGCTGATGCAGCTCGATGATGACGAACACGAGCGCGTTATCAGCTATCAGTCGCGCCAACTGAAGCCAGCCGAGAAGAATTACCCAGTCCACGACAAGGAGCTCCTGGCAATGCGGTACGC
>NW_003303468.1:14170-18163 GCF_000142945.1 Phytophthora infestans T30-4 | reverse complement strand
CTCGGTCGCGAGAAGACGTACGCGGCTCTGTCGAGAGACTTCTATTGGCCGCACATGTACAAGTGGGTACGCAAGTTGGGTACGCACATGTGAAACTTGCCAGCGAGTCAAACCGTCTTCGACGTCTCAGGCCCCATTGCGCCCTCTTCCGGTCGCCACGGAAGCCTGGCGCTCCATTTCGATGGACTTCATCTTCGGTCTTCCGCCCGATACAGCCGGGCGCACGGGTGTACTTGTGTTCGTCGATCGTTTCAGCAAGATGGTCCATCTCGTTCCGGTGGCGGCCTCAATCACCGCGGAAGAGTCCGCGGCCCACTTCGTCGACGTGATTTTTCGTCACCACGGTCTGCCGGAGTCTATCGTGTCCGACCGCGACCCGCGTTCTGGTCACGCCTCTTCGAGCTCTTGGGAACTAAATTGCTGATGTCGACTGCGGCACATCCGGAGACGGATGGACAAACAGAACGCGTCAACCGCGGCCTTGAAGACGTTCTCCGAAGCTATGCAACTTCGTATACGAGCTGGAGCTCGTTCCTACCGCTAGCCGAGTTCGCACTCAACAACGCCGAGCACTCCTCGACGGGTATGACGCCGTTCTTCGTGAACAACGCTCGCCACCCACGTGTTCCGGCACTTCTCGCCGTGGGTCACCCCACGGATGCTGGCGGCTCCACCCTTGGTGGGGGAGAACCTCCTTCGGTCGACATGGATGCTGAAGCTGCGCTCAGCTTTAGGGACAACGTGTCCGTGTCGTGGTCATCACCGGTACGTGAACCGGTGTCTCAGCACGCACCGGTAGCCTCACCGGTGTCAACAAGCCTGCCAGCGCACTCGACTTCAGGGTTATCTTCGGGTGTAGCCAGGGCGAACGCCCTGACTCGTTCTCCGTCCAAACAGTCCATCGAGCCTCCTCGGCATACTGCATCTCCGATAACGAGATGGACGTCGCAGAACTTGATCGATCCAGGTAGCAAGATGCGTGAGCAAGAAGTTACCACGGCAAACTATACACCGAAACCCTCGGTGCTTCCTGCCGATCGCTCGGCAGTTGCGGAATTCGTCATGCAAAGGCAATCTATCGCAAGGTTCGTCCGCGACGCACTGCAGAGCGCAGTGGACAAGCAAAAGGAACAAGCTGATAAGCACGGTCGAAAGAACGTGAATGTATTCAAGATAGGAGATCGCGTTCTCCTATCGACCGAGGGAATCCGCGCTTTCGCCGTGACCAACCTCGGCGCCAACAAACTTGCCCCACGCTTCATCGGTCCTTTTCGTGTAACCAAGGCTGTGGGCGACGCGTACACCTTGGACATCCCGTCGTCACTTAGACCCCACCCGACGTTTTACGTCGGACGACTCAAGCGGTACTTCCGTGCGACGATTCCTGATTCGAGCCAGCAGACGGAGCATGCGTCGGGCGACCAGCCCGACGAGCCTGACGCGCCAGAAAGTCATCAGCCCCTGGCGCCCGCTCTTGCGGACGATATCTCTGCTGGGCAGAGCCAAGCACATGCGTCTCCAATCCCCGTAGGCGAGATAACAGCTCCCGATTCGACTGACGTAGCTCCGACGCGATCTGCTCAGCCCGCCAGGCATGATCTTCCGCCCGCTCAGCCCCAACCTGAGCGTCCAATGCACGGTTCGAAGCTGCCTCCACCTCGCCCTGAACGTACAGGGCGTACGCCGTATCATCGTGAAGGCCCACCACCGATAATTGACTCGGTGGGTGATGCGCGCTGGATTGTGGAGCGTATCGCTGACCACGAAGATCCCCACAGCTCGACCGCTCAACGAAACGTCCGTAGTCGTGTTCCTCACGCGGTTCCGACCGCGCGCCGCTATTTGGTACGTTGGCTCGGTTATCCCCCAGAACATGATACGTGGGAGCCCCGCGCCAACCTTCTCCGCGACGTTTCGGACGTGGTCCACGAGTATATGACCATGCTGCTTGAGAAGAAGAATTCCGCGGGTCACCCCGCGGAAACCGTGAACGAGAACGAGAAAGGCCACGAGAACGACCCGCACGAGGAGGCGACAACGATGTCGCGCTCCGACGCGTGCAACGTCGGCGTGAGCCGCGGCGAACACTGACACAGCTTGTCAGTACAAGAAGGAAAACAAGAAACCACCGGCGACATCGAACCGGTGACCAGTGAGTTGCCAACCCGACACGCTACAACTGCGCCGAGATGACTTCGATTACCAGCGGCGACACGGTGGCCAACAAGTACCTGATTCTGGTGACACCAGTGGCGACAACGTGGTGCTCACTTGGGCTGCTCAAGTGGCTGACTTCCGTCGACAAGTCTCATGTCTTCGAGATGTTCGAAGCTGTTCCGCTCTGGCAGCAAAACAACACTCGCGTGCGCGTGAGTGAATGCGGCTGGTGGAAATCGAACCCTGGCGTTCTGACTGGAAGCCCCATGCATTGACCACTGAGCCACGAAGTCGACTTCGTGAGGTTCCTCATGTCCGTGATCCAAGTGCCTCCAGCTCGGAGTCTTCTAAGTCGCATGTACGCTGGGCACTTCGTCGATGTGTGTCCTGGGAACCGAGACACGCAGTGACGGTCCTCGCAGTACATCCAGAGCTTATGGCGCACCTGTCGACCCTGGGCTTGCCCTTGTTACCACCGCCAGCGACGCGCTGGCACTGCCGCCCTTCGCGCTGTCCCCGATGTCTCCGCCTTGTCGGTTTTCGAGTTTTCTTCAAATGTGTTCCGTGCGCTTATGTTGCGTAAGCGCAACTTAGAGAGGAGGGTGATGTAATGGGCCCAACTCCAATTACATAAGTAGGTAGATATTTCTTTAGTTATTACATAAGTAGGTATAGTGGCACACGGGTAGCGTGTGCCAAGGTGTCATCATCTGATTGGTTGATAGTGAGGAGCCAGACTCACTTACTGACCAATCAGATATAGACATGTGTTTGAGTGGTTCACACGAGGCCAGGGGTAGCCGCCCTGGTCCTAAATAAATCAGAGTTGAATTTGACACAAACCTAAAACTTGGTTTTATTATTGCGAGCTTCCTCCGCATTACAGTGTAAGCTAGTAACGGTATCTCTTACCCCGTTACAGCGAGTGCGTATGAAGCGTGCGTTTAAGGCGTCGCTGCAGTGGTTGCAGTGGTTGTGCGTGTGTATTTGCGTTGGGTTTGTTATTTTGAGTACGGTTTCATTGTGCAGCCTTCCCATATAGTCTAGGCGGTTAGGATAGCTGGCTCTCACCCAGCAGATCCGTGTTCGAGTCCCGGTGTGGGAACATCTTTTGCTTTTCTTTCTTTCTTTCTGCTTCTTCTATTTCGTCTACCTCGCACGCTTTCTCAGCGAGATTACAACAAGCGCGTCGTAGTCACTCGGTAAGTTCCGCCTGCGAGTCCCTACGCTCCTGCATGTGGTAATGCCAAACCTACCGTCTGGGCCTTTTCACGGTGGAGTGTCGCCACTGTCATCAGCAATGCCCTTTCCTCGGACGCCCACTAGCGTCAACCGGCTTAACCGAACCAAAGGACGGCAAGGTGGCCTCGAGCAGCGTGTAATAAATACGTCGTCCCGATGAGACGATGAATAGCGTCGATGAGTTTATGCGGCTCGGCAAAGGCAATGAGCGGAGTCGTATCCGTGAGAGCGCTTGGAAGGATGGCGAGTGCGTATGAAGCGTGCGTTTGGGGCGTGGCTGCAGTGGTTGTGCGTGTGTGTATTTGCGTTGGGTTTGTTATTTTGAGTACGGTTTCATTGTGCAGCCTTCCCATATAGTCTAGGCGGTTAGGATAGCTGGCTCTCACCCAGCAGATCCGGGTTCGAGTCCCGGTGTGGGAACATCTTTTGCTTTCTTCTTTCTTTTCTGCTTCTTCTATTTCGGCTACCTCGCACGCTTTTCTCAGCGAGAATTACCACAAGCCCCGTCGCAGTCAGTTCCGGGAAAGTTTAAAGTCAAAACTCACTAGTCTCGCCGCTTTATCGCGACAGGACCAACCTACCCCCTGGTGATCC
>NW_003303468.1:10439-13384 GCF_000142945.1 Phytophthora infestans T30-4 | reverse complement strand
TAACATGCTGCTGCATGAGAGCTCTGTCTGCTACGGAGCTGTTTGAATTGTGTTGTGTTTTGACGGTGCAGTTAGGATCCTGTCTGGCGATTATCCACGAAGTTTCGGACGGGTTTTACTCGAGCTGCAATCCGGACATGACTTCACATGCTTCTCCACGTCGGCGTACAAGCCGATCCAATAATAATCGGACTTAACTCTATAAAACGTTATAACCACACCTTGATGTCCACCTTCCAGCGAGTCGTGACAGTTTTGCAAGACCTCTTGAATCATCGTTGTCGGTACCACAAGCCGCAGCTTGGTCTCTTCTTGCCAACCGTGGTCGTACCGACGATTCAATCCAAGATATTGAAGCACGCCGTCTTCTGATAACACGAACCGGTCAGCATACTTCCAGGCATCTCGAGCTTCTTTGTAAATCAGCCCTTCTGCTGGGCCCTGAAGCACCTTATTGATATTAGACCACTTCTGCCCCTCGTCTTGTGTCACCGTTATCCGTCTGCGTCGCTCCCGCTGTATTGCTACCGGGTCAACATCTTGCAACTGACACGGTCTTGTGAGGATGGTTTAGCAAATCCTCGCCGATTAAATACTCGTTGGACACTTCTCGCCGTTCCTTATACTGTTCGTGAGCTTTTGAGACCCCCTCGAGTGTTCACCTGCAAACCTGACGCGTTTCGTGGCTTTGGTCTGTCGCCTAGACATAACTGCCATATTATCATATTCGTACTCTGGTGAGCAGTAATCGACCACGAAAATTTCGAAAGTTTGCCACTTTGAAGACTCGCTGACTGACAGTACATGTCCTCGACACTCTGCTCCACGTGACGAAACATCTACCGAATCTTCGTCCGGCTCGTAGATCATTTCCTGGATACGATTCAGCGACGCCAGTTCCGACTTGCGAGTCTCGGCCAAGATGACACGACTGACCTTCTATTCCAGCGCTTCAGTGGCTAATGAATCCGTGACAGCGTTGTATTTTTGTACAACGTGAAGATATTTCACTGATCAAAGCTTGGCCGCGAGTTCCTTGTGAATATTCAGCAGCGCTAGCAGGGTTTCCTTCCTGCATGCGATCACCCCTAGTGATTGTTGAATCGCGAGCCTTGAGTCACCAACGATGACTAAATCCTCGGTACCGTGCGCAATAGCAGCCTTGACACCGTTAATCATCCTCGTGTACTCTGCCTCATTTACCGTGGTGGCCGAGAGGTAAGCGTTTGCAGCAATCACTATTTTTACTCAGGAAGGCTCCACAACACCCATGAACAGCTCCCGTAGCCACCGTACTTCTCTGTCTTCGCTGATCCGTCAAAAGACCTGTCCAATCCGCTGTAATTTCGGGGAAGCCTGGCGTAAAGCAACGCAGGGTCCATTCAAATAGTCGGAGACCCTTGTTTGGAGGTGCCACCGGCGCGAGTGAGTCTTCTAATTCGACGAAGCTCGTGATGCTTGACTGCTGTAGTTGCGCGAAGGCGACATCCTTCTCCTTCACGCGCTGTACCTTCAAGTGCCACTGCTATAGCAGCACTGCGAATGGACTGCGCGTCCAAAAAGAGACTTCGACTTATGTACCCACTATAACGTCGGGAATCGTGTATATACATCTTGCGTCTTTCCTGCTAGCTGGACGTAACAGATCTTGAACAGCAATAGTAACGCCAAAACTTCCTTCTCAGCAGGATGGTAGTTCATCTCGGATTCCTTGAGCACACGGCCGAAGAATCGTACGGGGTGTAACTTGCTTTCGTGCTCTTGCATAAGCGTCGTGCTCAACGCCAATTCGTTTCTCGAAGAGCATGACGTGAACTGCCTTCGACCGATCGAAGTGCCTGAGGATGGGTGAATGTGAAACACTCGCCTTCAATTTCTCGAAGGAACGACGTGCCACAGAATGGCCACCTTCAGCTTAAAGCTGGTACAGCGCCGCACTGTAGACAGCAAAGTCTTGAATAAAGCGGGTGTAGTAATTAACCGCTCCAAGGAACGACTGCATGCCCCGCTTGCTCGCTGGAAACGAACGCTCGATGATGGCCGCAAGCTTCTTCGGGTCAGCCCTGATACCTTCTCGCGAACTTTTATGTGCCAGAAAGTCCACCTCGGGCTGGCAGAAGATGCTCTTGGTGAAACTAATGCTGATCCGGCACTGTGCAAATCTTGCCAGCAATCGGTCCAGCGTCGCCAGGCAGCTGTCGAAATCCTCGCCACCAAAGCAAATATCATCCATAAACGATCGTCGACCAAACACAGGTACCAGGGATGATTCGTCTGGCTCCCCGTTCGTTAACCTGTCAGCGACGGGACTGTTGACGAGTTGTAGTACAGGGTCGGCCTCCATCGGTGCTTCGCGGTCTGCCGCGAACTTCGTTTGAAACGAACCTTCGGTGCTTGGCCCACGACGTTCCTTGGCCTGTTCTCCAGCTAAACGCATCCTCTCCGAGTATTCAAACCAACCTCCTTTAGGTTGAACGAACCCCCAGAGTGCGTTGTCAATCATGCGCTGGTAGATCATCAGTGCGTTCTTTAACTCGAAGGGCATGCGTAACCACTTGAAGTGTCCGAGTGCGCAGACAAACGCCGACACTTTACGTGCTCGCCAGGTCATCATGACTGCCCAGAAGCCGCTAGCAGCATCCAGCTAGCAGAACCACAGGTAACACTCAAGATCGGTCAACAGATCGTCGACTAGCGGCATTGCATACTCCATGATTGCGGTGATGGCATTCACCATCTTGTAATCAATGCAGAGCCGGATGTTCATCCCGGTCTTTTTCATCACAAGTACGATCGGCGATGCCCATGGACTGTCTGAAAAGACGATCAGTCCTGCTCGCAAGAAAGCCCGTAGCAGCTCGTACAGTTTGCCGAGAAATCGTAGCGGCACGCGTCGGCCACGCTATTTTATTAGAAACAGACCCCTGCGTATCGATATCGCATAC
>NW_003303468.1:7100-9003 GCF_000142945.1 Phytophthora infestans T30-4 | reverse complement strand
CAGGTCCCACTGAATCCCAGCTTGTAATCATAAAATCGGTTCCGAGTACCACGTCGGACGCCTGCACTATGCGCCATGCCCCACATCCTCGCATTCGTACAACATCTCCCATCCGAGCGCAATCTTAATGCACGATCGTCGCGTCGTAGACACCTGCCTTCGCTGATTCCTTGAATGTCAATACGGCGTCCGTGATCAGGTACATCTCGGAGCCGCAACTTCTTGGTAAAGGCATCAGTAATCGCACTAACGTTCGCTCCCGTGTCGAAGAGGATCCTCGTCCGCTTCTCGTTTACAGCACCTTGCACCGGAGCTCTCTTTCTGATCCTTCGGTCGAATTTCTTGGCCGACCACCACCCCTGTCTCTCGCCAGGGTTCAACTTCATCATCTTGGAGTGACCCTTGGGCTTGTCTCGCGCTGCACTCGAAACCACGCCAAACGAACCCTCGCGGTGCCCTCATCAGCTTCAGCACACTCCACGCTTTCTCCAACACCTCCACCGATCATTATACTCCTCTCCTTTTCATTTTCCGTCGCGTTCACACTTGTTACGTATTTATCAGGCTATTCACTCTGCCCCATGAAAGCAAATATACACTCTGCTTCCATTGAAGGCTCGACTAACTGTGGCAGCTCGATAGGGACCAACCCAGTTGTAGTTGGCGGGCTGCCTAGTTAAAATGGCGTTCCTGAACGACGGCCTTGAGCTCTGGTGGGAGCTCCTCCTTCGTGCCTTTAGTACGCACGAATTTGGCAAGGTCTTGGAAGTTGCAGAACAGTTCGCACTGTCCAGCATCGTGGAGTTGTTTGCAGAACTCGCATCGCTTGTTGCAGTAGTGGGCGGAGTGACTCATACCACCGCACACCACGCATGGTCCGTACTGTGGGCGTCTGTTGTCGCGGTTGAAGTCGCGCCGACCGCGTTGGTCCTGATTGAGCCCACGGTCACTACTTCGACGATCTTGATTGAAGCCATTCTCGCGATCAGGCGTGTTCCCACGCGTCTGACGGCTGTCAGAACGTGCGTAGGTGCCTTCAGCGGCTGCACGGCGCTCATTTTTGCTAGCCGCGGCGTGGTATCGGTCATTTTCATCCAATGAGAAATCAACATCCGTATTTTCGGGCTGAAAGTCGTTCTACTCGTCTTGGACATCGTTGTAAGCGTTCGGATCTTCATTTGAATACTCGATGCCCCCCTGAGCAGCTTCACGACCCTTTAATTCAGCTAGTAGGTCATCCACAGTGGCTTCAATGAGCGTCACGCTAGGTTTATTGCGGTTGTCATCGCGGCGACGGTCATCACGTCGGTTGCTGCGGGCGTACGCATTGTCACGTCCTGCATCTCGACGCTTGGAGCATCGATACTCACTGTCACGCTTAGCCATTCTCTCCTTGCTCTTAAGAACATCTTCGATGATCTCTTCGAGCTCGTGAATGTCAGTGACTCGAGTGTGGTAAAGACTCTCCGCCAGCTTGTCATGATCGCACGCTGCCAGGAACTGCTGTACGTGTTCTTTCGCGTCGCGACCACGCTTCTCGAAGTGTAGACGGGCGTTCCGAGCGTAGCCATTCAGCCTGTTTATGTAGTCGCACAGATGTTCGTTACGTTCCCGCTTTGCAGAGTAGTAACGGGACAGTGCCGGCTGCGTGAACGATGAGCAATTATAGCGGATGAACGCATCGTTCAACAGCTTCCACTTGCGCTTCGTCTTCTTCGGAAGTTGACGGAACCAATCGATGTCTCCGTCCCGGAGACTAAGCTCAAATGAAGTGCACCATTTGTCGGTATCTGTGTGAGCTCCAGTCATTTCGTAGACGAACCCACTGTATACAGTTCTCGCTCTTGCTGTGAGATTTTGAGAACGGCTTGATGCGATCCAGTGGTCGGTGCGATGCCATTTC
>NW_003303468.1:3345-5779 GCF_000142945.1 Phytophthora infestans T30-4 | reverse complement strand
CAGCTGTCACGAACACTAAGAACAGCGTGTTCAGACTGGGTAACAGAGCTCCGCTCATCGGTGCCCAGACCTTAACTGAAGAGGAAGACGTTGGATACGCTTCCTGTGTGGGTAACACCGTACCACACGCGGTCGCCCAGACCTTAACTGAAGAGGAAGGCGTCGAACCCGCTTCCTGTGTTGATACCACAGTACCACACGAGGCCACGAGTGCCTCGGATGTCGTAGCAACGACATCCCTAGACGTGGGCAGCAAAGCTCCACGTCACGGTCGCCGTCGTCAACGAACTTCGTTCCGATCGACGTCGCTTCAAGCGACTCGAAGTCCAGGGCCCGGGCTCCTCCGACACGGCCGGTGGAAGAGTGTTATCACATCTGCGATGGCGAGTCCGATTTATTCGTCAATGCTTCTGGTGTCCACTTGGAACCGTTGCCAGAGGTTGCAGAGATACTGCACCTCGAGGAAATGACGGCTGAGTCTTTCCTGACCAGCCTCAAGGCTGGCGAAATTGCTGAGATGGTACTCATGAGACCTGAGACCATTCAGGCGGAGCTGAACTCCTCCTCTGTCTTGGACGAGAACGTCCTAGAAGACCCAAACAAGCAGCGTCAGGCGCGCTTGCGTTCTGAGATTCTTAAGAACCACAAAGATCCGGTGTATCCTTTGGTGAAGGAGTATGCGGGCGTGGTGAACAAACACCCACCGACCCAACTCCCACCGGATCGAGGCGTACGGAACGAGATTGATCTCGTGCCCGGCACAAAGTATTGTGTCACGAGGCAATGGCCTCTCCCGCGCGAACAGTGCGAGGTCATTGATGCCTTCTTCGCCGCGAAAGCGAAGGCAGGCATGGTGCGGGAGTCAAATCCCCGCACTCGACGCCGACTTTCTGCGTTCGTCAGCCGAACGGAAAGTGGCGTCTGGTTCACGCTTATAACAAGCTGAACAACGCAACGGTGCCGGCCCAAACACCAATCCCACGAAAGGATGTGTTGTTGAACAACGTGGCCGGGAGCGTACTGTACAGTGCGCTGGATTTGGTTGACGGATACTACCAAATCCTGATGCGAGAGAGCGACATCCCGCTCACCGCGGAAAGCACTCCAAGCGGCATGCTTTGGGAGTGGCTCGTCATGCTGCAGGGCTTGTCTAACGCCCCGGCGACGTTCAATCGCCTGGTGACGCAATTGTTCAGGCCACTGCGCGCCTTTGTACAGACGTTCTTCGACGACATCTTCGTCCATAGCCGTGCCGAGTGAGGCAAGACGGCCATGGAGGTGCATCAAGGGCATCTCCGTCAAGTATTGGACGTGATGCGAACGAACAAGCTCTACGCCAACATCGACACGTGCGTCATCGTGTCACCAGAGATTAAGGTTCTGTGGTGTTGAAATTCCCACGTGAACGCTAGCTACAAATGTAGTTAGGATGTTCCCACAACAATACGTCTACTTGGATAGTAAACGATCGTTCGGGTGGGCCTGAAAACCCCAGTTCTGGCCTTGCACCGGGACAGACTGGACCTTGTAAACTACTTATATAGTCCAACCAGTAAAAATAAGAACACGCTACTAGCACGAGCAAAGCTAATAGGTGTTATGAATCCTCGTGGTCCCAACAGCGGAAGGGTACCTGGCACGGGTAAGCCTTTTTACGAGGGCACATAGTGCTCAACACTCGGTTGGACGAATAAAAGGGATCCAATACAAGCACCCCCAGTCGTGCAAATAGGCAACAATAAGCCGTCACGTAAAGCATCCCGAGATAATCGGCCAAAACACACAATCTCTTGGCCTTGCCAGATGAACCCTCGCTACAGAGCTTCGGGTTCAACGACAGGCATAACACTCAAACAAGCTTGGCCAGACGCTTACCTTGAAGCCATACGTTGCTCTGTGTGCTTGAGTGGAAATTCTGTTCTGTATTTATGTTTACCCTTTCGGGTCTATTCCTAATAAGAAGTCCTAATCAAGTATACAAATATCAAGTGAACAATGACCCGTTAGGGATCTTCTTGCATGCCAAGCGTCGTCTGCACCGTCGCATGAGTATCTTTAATGGTCCGCGCCCTGTCCCAGACGGTGAACGTGTCCTTCAAGGGTCGCTGAGCTCGTCCGCGAACTCATCCCAACCGCCACCGAGGGTTCGTACCGTAGATGGTCCGCTGAATGCGAATCCGGCCAGTCCATTATTATTAATAAGGACAGCCTAGATTCAGTGACACCTGGACCGTATCCAGTATCCGTTGAGAGTTCGGTAGTGACGCCGTCGAGTCTCTTGCACCTTGGAGTCACCGTACATCACGTGACCGAGGGTTCGTCGCTTGAACATCTTGAGCTGTGCCGCATCTTTGTCGACGGGCGATTATCCGCAACTCTGGAGAAATCGCTACACCGCAAGTACGACCAAGAGATACGGGAGCATTAAAGATAC
>NW_003303468.1:0-1020 GCF_000142945.1 Phytophthora infestans T30-4 | reverse complement strand
CTGACATTCACGAGCTCGAAGAGATCATCGAAGATGTTCTTAAGAGCAAGGAGAAGAATGGCTAAGCGTGACAGTGAGTATCGATACTCCAAGAGTCGAGATGCGGGACGAGACAATGCGTACGCCCGCAGCAACCGACGTGATGACCGTCGCCGCGATGACAACCCGCAATAAACCTAGCGTGACGCTCATTGAAGTCACTGTGGATGACCTACTAGCTGAATTGGAGGGTCGTGAAGCTGCTCAGGGGGGCATCGAGTATTCAAATGAAGATCCGAACGCTTACAACGATGTCCAAGACGAGTAGAACGACTTTCAGCCCGATAATACGGATGGCGATTTCTCATTGGATGAAAACGACCGATACCACGCCGCGGCTAGCGAAAATGAGCGCCGTGCAGCCGCTGAAGGCACCTACGCACGTTCTGACAGCCGTCAGACGCGTGGGAACACGCCTGATCGCGAGAATGGCTTCAATCAAGATCGTCGAAGTAGTGACCGTGGGTTCAATCAGGACCAACGCGGTCGGCGCGACTTCAACCGCGACAACCGACGCCCACAATACAGACCATGCGTGGTGTGCGGTGGTATGAGTCACTCCGCCCACTACTGCAACAAGCGATGCGAGTTCTGCAAACAACTCCACGATGCTGGACAGTGCGAACGGTTCTGCAACTTCCAAGACCTTGCCAAATTCGTGCGTACTAAAGGCACGAAGGAGAAGCTCCCACCAGAGCTCAAGGCCGTCGTTCAGGAACGCCATTTTAACTAGGCAGCCCGCCAACTACAACTGGGTTGGTCCCTATCGAGCTGCCACAGTTAGTCGAGCCTTCAATGGAAGCAGAGTGTATATTTGCTTTCATGGGGCAGAGTGAATGGCCTGATAAATACGTAACAAGTGTGAACGCGACGGAAAATGGAAAGGAGAGGAGTGTAATGATCGGTGGAGGTGTTGGAGAAAGCGTGGAGTGTGCTGAAGCTGATGAGGGCACCGCGAGGGTTCGTTTGGCGTGGTTCGAG
>NW_003303467.1:50018-55544 GCF_000142945.1 Phytophthora infestans T30-4 | reverse complement strand
CTTTTTCTTGCCTCGGTGGACTGGGCGATAGTCAATGGCTTTTTTATTCTCAAGTTTAGTGATGGCAAAAAGAACCAACCTTGTTCTCACTCATCTGGAGTACCTGCGCCGGCTTCAGATGGAGCTGCTTGGAGTCCCGGCAGCCACGTTTCGATCCAACATGAACGCCCGAGGATTTAGCGACCGTCCCAATGTCCTCACGCGAGCACGTACTGGAAAACAATGAGCAACTTTACAACGGCAAGCGGCGTCAGTATCTCTGCAAGGTGTGTTCTGTGCTGGCACCTTTAAAACCAAAGGACTGAAGACGAGTTATTTTTGCAAGGCTTGCTGTGAAGCTTTTGACGGTTACGTACCGCTCTGCAATCGTGTCCGTCATGAAGAAACCGGGAACAACCTCACGTGCAGCCAAATCTGGCACACGACGTGGGGTAACGGCACCCTCATTCCACCCCACCTAAAGAAGCGCCTACGCTTCAGGAAGCGCAAACGTGCGGATAGTTCTGGTGATGAAGACGACGTAGAGTTATAAGCATACGGAATCGAAAGCTATGCATCGTGGTCCACTTACCAGTTTGACAGCACACCAAACTTCTCAGCCAGTTCCTCTCTACTTCTGTCTCTGTAGTTAGGAACTGGCTGAAAATTTGGTGAGCGTCGCGCAGTGTGCGGCACGTGGCACAGCCATCCAAATTGGCGCTCGAAGCTTGAGCGCAAACTTGCTAGTGCCAATCAGATTCAACGGGACATCAACTTCACCAGTATAATCAATTTTATACCCATCTCTCAGCCAATAGAATTGCGTTTCAACTTCAAATTCAACACGTTTCTGTCTAACCTCGTAGTATTTTTGTGCAAATTGTCAGGGTCTATCACGCACCAACTGCGAAAGGGCTAGTATGAAGAAAATGTTTTTAGTTGTCGAGGTATACTTTAATCAGTAGTATTTTCATTCTGTATGATACAGAATAAATCTTCGTCTTAGATGGGCTAATGACTTTCTTCCAGCTTAGTCACGCAGGTACCTTTGCACATGGAAAAGAATATGAGTAACGAGATGTCGTCTAAGATCCTTCGAATATGACATTTTTATTTATAAGAATAAAATTCCGCAATAAATTGTTTAATGTCAATGCTTCAATAAATAATTTAAAAAAAAAGTTAATACACTCCGCGCCAGGTTAGATTGTCCACAAACGTTGGTGGGTTAACTCGATCAATTTTTAACGTTAGAAATTACTGTTTAGATATGCCAGAGCTTTGGTTGCTAGAAATGCGGGAGCTGTTTAAACGCGCTGCAATTCGCAATCCATCTCATGGATCGCATACAACGATGCACTGCGCCAAATGAACGCATTGGCGGGACCCCAGGGTCCCATATTCAAAACCGATGAAATGGGAAATATCCTAGATGGATATTGAGGTTTTCAATCAGCAAGTCTCTGCTTCGAGCGACAAGAGGAAAAACACCAAAGACTAGTGATAGACTGACATAGACTATGCAGGCGATCGAATGGGGACTTCCTCACTCGAAGACTTTCTCGCTCGAAGCTAACCCGCCTGCTCGGAATCATGACGCAACCTGCTATCTCGCCTGGATCGCTCGCCTTCCTTGGGCCAGCGCAACTACCCTCGCTTACCGAGTTTCGCTACGGACGAGTGCTGAGTGTGGACGGATCCAAGGCAACAGTAGCCATCGTTAGGCTTGACGACGATGAAAATGTTGATGATGAAGTGGAGGTGTCAGTACTGCGGCGCCGCCAGGTCACCGATGAGGAGAGTGGTCTCTGGCCCGGCATGTTCGTCGGACATCCGATCGCCTTTATCCAGCCCGATGGTATCGGCATGGATGAATGGACAGTCGGTCTCGTCACCGGATATCACATGTTCAAGCACCAGCCGTGGCTTCACATTCGGTGCAAAGACGATGCAAAGCAAATCAAGTTAGAGCAGCCGCCTAATGTCATCAAGGTGGACTGGACCAACTACGTTCTGCAGACCGGAGCGGGAAGCAACGCCTCCGCCACCAACGCGGAAGAGCTTCTAGTACTGATGGACGAAGCGTGCGCTCAGTGGGGGAAGAGCCGTGGAGCTCTGCCGCCAAAGCTCGCCAAAACGCTAACTATTCCGTTTGAGGGAGACGCCCTGGTACCTGTCATACGAGCTGACACGCTGGCTGTCGTGTCTGTCCCACGACAACACGTTCTGGATTGTGCGCGTAGCAAAAAGAGTAAAAAAGGTGCCAGTATGCTCGAACCCCCTGCCGGTACAGGCTCAAATGTCGCGCAAAAGCGCAAATCCTCAGACGTGGACGTACAAGACAAGCGGCCAGTCACGCGACGCAGGACGCTGGCGGCCCAGGCAAGTGCAGACGCTACGGAGCTAGGAGAGACGCCCATGGGCGTGTCGACGTCGTCGGAAGCAGGTGATGAAGACGATGCCGACGTACTCGCCGTGCTGCAGAAGAACCGTTCATTGACCCACGATGCGGTGCCCGCCGGTGGTACCGTCACTAACGGAGGCGGGACAGCATCAATGTTGGCAATGGAGGAGGCACGTAAGCGCTCGGCCACGACGTTTCGCCCAACGACACTTAAGCAGCAGATCTACAACGTCATTGGCCACACCGACAACCAAGGTAAGGACGCTCAATGTATTCTTGAATGTACGCAGGCCCGTGAATCTCGCATCCGAGAGGCTTCGCCCGTTTTACGCGGGGCATTTGATTTCGGATTTCATGTTCGCGGCCTCTCCGTCATGCACTTTGAGCGCGTACGGCGAGCGACACCGCTGGATGCGTCCGGTTCCGTGATCAATATGACAGATTTTTCCAGGAAGAACGGCCTCCAATCAGCCACAACCGACCCTTCGTAGACAGTGTTCATGGATGCACTTACTAATCTCCGTCGATTCGGAAGGAAGTTTTACAACGCAGACACTATGGACGTTCTGAATGCTGCTGTCAAGTTTATTGAGGATTTTACTGACGAAAATGAACCGGACAGAGAAACAACGAAGCGCCTGCTGCTATGGATCAATATGAAGGTGAGCAAGTTTCGTGGTCTGGTCATCTCTGACGGCCTGGCGGTAGCAATCCTAGTCAAAGACGAGCTCTCCCTTCACGACTCGCTACTAACGGAACTGCTCTATGATCTACAAAAAAAAAGTGATCGAGCTGGAGGCTATGCTGAAAGCGCAACAACACGCGACCACTTCGATGCATAGCCGACCGCGATAGTCTCGGTCGACCAAAGAAAGTAGTGGAGTACCCAAGAGCCTGGCGCGCACTTTGCCGAAGCAAGGATTGCTCGAGCTGTGCCTCAAGTACCTGTCAAAAACTGGGTGCAATGGAAACGGTGTCCCAGCAAAGTGCTTTTCCAAGTACCGCGCACATTTTCGGCCCAAGTCACTTTCTCCAGAAGCCAAGACCCATATTGAGACCCACTTCGGCGGACTCGCACCGGAGTTCGTCGACCTCTGACGTGGGAGGGTCTTCGGCGTACCTTTGCACACTTCTCCACTGTGTCCAACTGCAGCTAGTCTAGAATCAAACGAAAATGCTGTACGCGAGCGGATGACTGCGACACACAACAAATACATGACCAATTTGGAGACACTTAGTGCGTATTGTAGGACGGAGACCGCGAAAGAAGTGGCGACGACTGCAGCAAAATACGGCGTAAAGCCCCTGAAGTCGCTGGATGAGGAGCTTACGACGGGAATCGATGACAACATGGTCGCGCTCCATACCAATCTCGCTATCGCCTCCGCCCTCTCATTGGCAGACTTTGTCCGCCTCGTGCGGAGTCTGCTTATGTACCAGCATCCAGAATACGTGGAGATATCTGGCGGGTACGCTTTTGCGCTTGGTTGAGTTTGTTCTGTTGCCGCTGTGTTACTAAATTTTCTGCTCCATATTTTTTGTCTCCAGTACCGTCGACGCACTGTTAACACTGTTCCCGCCTTCGAAGCGGCCGGTATTCGTGTATCCAACCAGCGCAACCGTACCAGAATCTAACCCCGATTCTGGCAGCGACACTTTTATTGATGAGCTTATCGACGACTAGCGA
Organism: Phytophthora infestans T30-4; assembly: GCF_000142945.1. Taxonomy (NCBI): domain Eukaryota; phylum Oomycota; class Peronosporomycetes; order Peronosporales; family Peronosporaceae; genus Phytophthora; species Phytophthora infestans. The sequence continues at coordinate 51,474 of NW_003303467.1, read as the reverse complement.
GGCTACGTGCTAATCGTGATCCATGGCGATATGGTGTTTTACATTTTCAGCGAGTACAGTGGTCTAGTAAGTTTGTCATTTTAATGGTATGCATAACCCAGCACGATCTATCTCATCAGTTCTGCGCAATAATTCTGGCTTTGATCTTTCGTGGTGGTAACGCTCTGCAGTCTTGGCGGTACTTGCACCGCGGTAGGCTACGTCTACACCTAACGTAGATGTAGAATCATTCTGACAGCTTAACCTCGCAGCTACGCCGCGTAGTACGCGTGCAGCAAAACAAACTTCAAGAGTACGAACTGCTTCGAAAAGTATGCTACATGTACATGTACGGTGCTACAGCTACCGGTACGACTTCCATCATGCACAGTTACGCGCCGTGAACGGCAGTGTAGTTGTAGTATACTTGGTTCTCGTACTCACTATCGCAGTACGGGAACTCTGACGCGCCTTGGCTAGCAGAGGGCACGCGGATCGGGCTTGAGTCGACTTGGACGTGTGTAGCGGCCTTGGCTGGCAGAGGGTCGCTTGTGTGGGTCGACTTGAGCTTGAGTTGGAAGATTTGAAAGTGAATTAAATTATGGATGAGCGGCAAGGCTCTCTCTGTTTAAACTACTGCTACGTTCAAACATTCAAACTGTTCAAACGTTTGAAATGTTCTTCTTCTCGAGAAACTTGTTGCACCTTCTCGAGTTCTTATCCTTGTCCTTCGCCACAGGATTCATCCATATCAGGCAGGCAGTCATGTCATACTCCCCCCATGAACCTGTGCGGTTTAACAAGGAAAGATGCGGCGGATGCTGACTTGCTGCGTCGTTGCACCTTTGTCGATGGTGACCGTGCCGTTGGTGTGCACTAGCTTGATGGTATACGGGCCGTGTGCAACAGCTCGCGTCTTGGATCGAAAAGCTTTCGGGATCCGAAGCATGACATTGTCTCCTGGATTGTAGAAGTGCTCGATGCGCTTGTCGTTCTCGCGATCGTTGTCAGCGAGGATCGCCTCGAACCTTCTCTTGGACAGATAGCTCCAGTTCGCTTGATGCAATTGGCGAGATATCATGTCTTGGCCGAAGACGAGTTGTCCGGGTGACGCATTCAGAATACTGTGGTAACTGGCACGCACTGCAAATGCCGCGTAGTTTAACGCCTTCTTCCAGTCCACATTCTCGTAGCACCGAACGATATTTAGTAGCTCCAAATGAACTCGTTCGCAGATGGCATTGGCTTGTGGGTTCTTAACGGTAATAGGCTTCGCCGTGATACCGTAGCTCAGCAAGAGCTCTTGAAATTCTTTTCCAGTAAACTCTGGACCTCTCGTGGAAGAACTGACAAGTGCTGCCCCGTGGGATACGCTGGTCACCACACCGGTGGATCCGGTTAGCTTCAGGGGTGATGTGCGTGGGCGACTCGGGGTATTTGTTCGGGCGTTCCGGGATTTCGCCTCCAAGCACCGAGT
>NW_003303467.1:47242-49759 GCF_000142945.1 Phytophthora infestans T30-4 | reverse complement strand
ACTTTTACTGGAACGGCATCGACAGTGCCAACGGACGTGACTCCCGTTTCACAACCACCTATGAGTCGAAATTTGACGGTGACAACATCAAGACGTTGCCGTGGGTGAACGTCCTCGGTAATCACGACTACGGTGGAGCCGACTACATTTGCTCGGACGGTGACAGTGCCGGCAAATGCTCGGATACTGATGACCTGTTGACTTCATTAAAAAATAAATTTTCGTGGCAGTCGACGTACACAAGTCCGAATGACGATCGTTGGGTATTGGAAGACCATTTCTACGTTTACTCAATTAAGGACGAGGCTTCGGGTATAAGCATTGACATCTTTAACGTTGATTCGGGTGATGCTGACTCGCACGGTGCTACAGAGGTGTGTTGCCAATGCTATGGCTACGCTGGTGACGATGATGACAAATGTTCGAACATTGCACGAGGTGACGACGCTTGTTGCGGTGGAGATGGAGATATGTACGACAAGTGCATGGCTCAGTTTACAGCGTGGAGCGATGACTCTCGTAAGCAACTGGAGGCGAATATTGCCAACTCGTGGGCGACGTGGAAGGTGGTGAACAGCCACTACCTCACTACGCTGAGGCTGGTATGGACAAGTGGTTTAGCATCATTAACGATACGGGAGTCCACCTCTGGCTGAACGGTCACACACACGGTGAAAATCACGACTACTCGGCGTCTCTCGGTGTGCATTTCGGTGATAATGGAGCGGGCGGTGGCATTCAGAAGGAATCTGCTAGTGGCATCCCGACGTATGCTAAGGATTTGGTGGAGAACCTGTGGGTATATGACGGTCAAGAGTATGGCTTCTTCTCGTTGACAGCTTCGAAAGACTGGCTGAAGCTGCAATATCACACGACTGACGACAAGTGGTCCTTTGCGGAGAGTTTTAACTCGACTTCAGTGGGTGGCGTTGCAATGAAACACTGCTGGTACATTCCTAGCGACGGTGCGGAGGGCAAAGAGTGCACGTCAAGCTCGTAGATGTTTCAGCAAAGAGACGAACGTAGCGAGAAAGGATTAGATCGGAAGGACAAAGACGTCCGTGGACGCACCTCGCTTGAATTGGTTTAGAAAGAATGACCATTTCTAAAGTTTTGCGCGGTTTCGGTGGGAGTGGTGCTCCTAGAAGTCACGCACAGTAAGCAAGCTAGGAACGATGTAGATTGGCCGTCGTTTGCATCTGTCCAACGTGACTACACCAAAAACTTTATTCTTGTGCCTTTTTTTCTAACGCCAGCTCGCGTACCACACTTACGATTTAACCACGCATGGATTTCTCAATTACATCTACTACGCAGACTGGAATCGATATGCCTCTCCTCAACGAGTACCTTATCAGAACACTCAAATGTACAGTAGTCGACAAATCATTGTCCTAGAGTACGGTACTCTAGGCCGTCGTAGCCTCAACATATGGAGTTGTTGGTGCACATACGTACCTCGTTGCACTGAAGAATATAAGTTTAGAGTCAAGAATCTAAACCTATCAGCACTACATTTAGCCAATTTATACCGTTAGCTAGCATCAACTTGAGAGGAGTCGTGAATCAATCTGAAAGTCGACAAAATAAAACAAGAGTGAGCAAGAAACTGCGTACAGTAGTGTCATCTGCTCTTTTTGGAAGGTGCAGTGTGTCATACGAATTGTCTCTGAGCAAAAAAACGGGTAGCGATATTGTCAGGTGGATCGAAGATAGATTGCAATAGCAATTTGGTCAACTATTGGCGGCTCTCGATTGACACCGTGACTTCTCTCAATTTTTCGGTGCTGCGGAGTATCAATTTGCATGAACTCGACGCGTAAACCTTCCACTCAGCAGTTGATTCCCGGCATATCCTTTTAGCGACGTACGATTGGTCAAAGCTCTGATTCACTTTGCACTTTGAGACAGGGGCAAGTCGAGGAACCAGCTCACTCTCGAACTTGCCGCAGACTGCGAAGGCAGACAATAGAAAAGAAGCACAACTACCGTTTATAGACAAGAACTACGCTCGGTATGACAATCCTCAGACGCGCACTCATCATCATCGTCGTCGTGGTCGTGCTTGCCATCGTCGGCGTGATCGTCGGCGTGGTGGTCACCAGGGACTCGTCAAGCTCAGCCAGCACTACGGACGGCACATCATCCAGCTCGACGTCCACATCGGGTAGTATCACAGCGACCAGCTCTGGTGGCCCCACGAAATCCTCGAAGAAGTCGGGCAGTGTTTCGTCGTCCATCACGTCGGACCCGACCAGCGTGACGTACTCGTTGGCAGCTTTTGCCATTGGAGACTGGGACACTACCGTCACGCAGGACTCGTGCTGCCAAAAATCAGGGTATACAGACTACGATATCAACGCCGAAGACGTTGTGGCTAGCGTCATGAACCAACACTGACGCCGAAGTGGCCCCCAAAATTGTCATTGGTCACGGCGACAATTTCTATTGGTCGGGTATCAATAGTGAAGATGGTCGTGATTCCCGATTCACGACCACCTTTGAGGACAAATTCGA
>NW_003303467.1:43701-46906 GCF_000142945.1 Phytophthora infestans T30-4 | reverse complement strand
ATGTCGACTCGAACGATGCTGACTCGCACGGAGCATTAAAAACATGCTGCCAGTGTTACGGGTACGCTGGAGATGACGACGATGCGTGTGATAACGTTGCACGTGGTGACGACGCGTGCTGCGGCGGCGATACAGACATGTACGATGCATGTCTTGCGCAACTTACCTCTTGGGCTGACGACTCGAGTACGCAACTTAAGGCAAACATTGCCAATTCGACGGCAACGTGGAAAATTGTCAATAGTCACTCAACTCATTATGCCGAAGCAGGTATGCAGGAGTGGTTTGACATTATCAATGATACAGGTGTCCACCTTTGGTTAAATGGACACACGCACGGAGAAAATCGTCGTCTCTTGGTGTCCATTTCGTTGATAACGGCGCCGGTGGTGGTATCATTAAGGAGTCCGCTAGTGGCATCCCGACGTATGCGGAAGGTTATGTGGAGAATCTTTAGGTGTACGACGGTACGGAGTATGGTTTCTTTTCTCTTACTGCGTCGAAGAAGCTGCAGTATCACACGGCAGATGACAAGTGGTCGTATGCGGAGAGTTTTAACTCGACTAGTGTGGGTGGTGTGGCTACAAAACATTGCTGGTACGTCCCGAACGACGGAGGTGAAGGTCAAGAGTGCACGTCGTCGTCGAGCTCTTCTTAGCTACATTGCAAAAAAATAATTCTAATGTTGAACCAACCCAAAAAATTGCTTCACAAGCTGCCAGAAAAACTAACCGACAAAAAAGAAGAATTTCTCTACTATAATGGGCCATTCCGACAGTCGTACGAGGCTTGTACTACAAGTTGGTCGGCAAGGATCTCTGTCTAACCGTGGCTTTATCTCACTAATGCCTGCTAGTCCAGCCGGGCTTAGTTTCCCGGACGACTGCTGAATGGATAAACCAACTCTGCTGCACATATTCGATCTCGATAAACGAAGAAGATCACTATACTGCGGCCTACACCTTTTCAACTTCAAAATGGCTGTCATTTTGAACTGCCACATTCAACTACGAATTTGCCATTTTGACGTTTGGAGGTATCGGAGACCAGAAGTAGGAAGACGCGGATTGAACCGATACTGTTGCGGACATGTACGGCCTAACCCACTGAATGAAGCAATCATTTTCGCTTCAAATATGTCCACCACCACGGCAGCATGACAAGTTGCTAGGAGTCGCTATAAACCGTTCGTTCACTTCGCGGGAGCGGGGATGCAAGAGTATTAATATCATCCATGGAAGCGATGCCCATTTGTGGGCAAAAGAACAGAAATGCTGATGGTGAGAGCAATGAATAGTCGTCTGCCCTCGGTGTGCAATTTATCGCTAACGGGGCCGGTTGTAACATCCAGAAGGACCCTGTTAACCCAGTTCCGACGTATGCTAAGGATAATGCCGAGGACATGTATGGTTCATACACGTCCTCGGTATGATTCAAATGTGTTTTCGGCATAGTCCTCAACATACTTTGATAGGCATTTACGCGACGAAAATTATTATTTTTTCGCTCACGAGGATTAGTTGAAGCTGCAATGCATCGTAGTCGGATATCGATCAATATTGGCAGCGTGGCAACTGAGCTCTCCTAGAACGTCCCACATGTTGGAACCTACGACCAGGAGTGCCTGTCTTCGTCTAAATATCGTCAGACTGCTGAGAATATGCATAGATGGCAAAACCAAACCATTGTTTTCGAGGTTTCATGGCGTGAAAAGAGACTAACGAGTACAAAAGTGGGAAACCGAACTTTCAAAAAAAAAATTTAAAAAAACTGGACATAAATTATGGATATATTGGTACAACCGTGTTGAAGTCAGTATGATTACCTTGAGCGAATCTCTCTAAGATACTATAATGAGATTTAGGAGGTCCTGTTTAAGCCGTTATGACTAGCTTAAACTCTATTAGCACTAATGGCTGGTGTGCAGCTATTAGTGGCTGGCTTCCTAAGACTAATAAAGTGCCCACTTCGTCTTTTGACGCCTACAAGTACGTCTTCTTCTTCTATCTACTCTTCTCGACCTGTTATACGAGTTATAGGTTATGAGCCCAAGCCAAGCCTCAAGCGACGACTTCCCTCGCCTCATCGGCGCCGAGAACTTCGACGTCTGGAAGACCCGTGTGTGCGCAGCACTAGATGGCAAGCACCTACTCGGCTACGTGAAGCAGCCCGACTACGATGGTGTGTCTGACGACGAGAGTGAAGACAGCGGCAGCGATATGGCTAATGCCAACGATGAGCCGCATCCCAACGGTACCAAGAACGTCGAAATCGACTCCGACGCTGTGGACTACGACGAGAGCGACGACGAGCTCAAGCCGCCCTCGGGCTCGGACGAAGACTCTGGAGCCAACTCCGACACGTCAATCAAGAGGAAGGACCTCCCGGCTGCTCGTTCACTTAACCAGCGAGAGGCTAGCGTGCACGCAAACGCGCCAAGAAAGAGCCGCGTCAGCCTCTTAGCCAGCGCGAACGCCGTCGACAAGAAGCCAAGACCAAAGCCTTCTTGATGAAAACGATAAATAACATGCACGTGCGGCTGGTCAAAAATATCACGACATCCTACGAGATATTCAGCTACATCTGCCAGAAGTACGAGGGAGCAGCCTTTCATGATGACCCGTACTTTATTCACCCCTACTTGATGGAGATCAAGTATGAGGAAGGCTTATCCTTCATGGCGTCCTGTATGCTCCTCAGCTTCAATTCAGTCTGCTTTCAATTCCAGCAGCTGTGAAGCACGACTTTCGCTTCAACTTTGACCGCAAGCAGTGTTCTATGCAAACTGACCAGCGCTTCAAGATCAAATCGCTCATGGCTACCAACACGGATCTGTATCAGTTCCAAGCCAACCCAGCGGCACCGCCAGCGGCTCTTATTGCCTCAGGTAAGTAACGTTCCTTTCTGCTCTTACATAAACGCCTATGGGCACCCTAACGTTCGTGTCTTGAATGAGTCAGGCCATACATGGACTCGATGGATCTATACCTCTAGGTCCAAAGACAGATTTCTTTTTGTACCTGCACGTTAGCGAAGCCACACCGCTCCCCATTTTTACTCTAATTGAGCTGTTAAACGTGCTACATCAACTTTGGTCAAAAGTTCCATTCAATTATCTGTTGATTCCCACCTGGTTCCTAGCCCTTACTGGATGGTCGTACTTCTTGATCTTCCGTCGATGACTTTCCTCTGATTTCTTGTTTCA
>NW_003303467.1:33084-43342 GCF_000142945.1 Phytophthora infestans T30-4 | reverse complement strand
GTATTCCATCCATGCAGTTCATCAAAATATTCGGGATGCAGCGGATATGTCCCTCATCACGAAGCAATACCGAGACAAACTCGACGCTAGAGCCCGTTTGTGTATGTATCTTGGTGTGCCTGGCCATAAGAAAAGGCTACCGTCTGATGAACATCCATACTCATGCAATTATCTACAGTCGTGATGTAGTCTTTAAAGAGGACGAATTTCCCTCTCTCACAGGCCTGACGTCTACTCCAGAGCCCACACAGTACACGAATCGGCAGCAATCTACCGCTACACTTGCCAGACCTCTGCCATCTGCAACTGCTACTACAGTAGCACCGGAGCCAGAACCAGTGACCACACCGTCACCCACCTCAGACCAGGCACAGTGAACCAACGTGTACTGCCCTCACTGAGGGAGGCTGTTGATCGAACAGCCATACATTATTCTTTTCGAGCGGAGACGGACTCTGATCCTCCGCATCATTCGACTCCTAGGCGACCCCGCCTCTCTGCGGAAGCCATTGATAGCTCTGAGGAAGCGAATGACGTAACTCTCAACTCTGAGGAAGATATACACGAACAGGAGCAATGTCAGCATTTACTGTACACATTACTAGCTATTCGGTATGTGTCTGAGCCCACTACGTATCGGGGAGCAATGAAGTCTTCCCAGGCATAAAGCAGCTAACTCGGAATACAAGTCCCTCATGGACAATCACACTTGGGTGTTGGTATCCCCTCCTAAAGGAAGGGAGATTTTAAGTAGCCGATGGATCTTTGTTGTGAAGTATACCGGCACTGGCGAAATCGACCGATTTAAAGCGCGTCTTGTGATCAAAGGATTCCTTCAGGAATATGGCATCGATTACAACAAGATATTCTCTCCTGTCATCAGGATAGAGGTACTTAGACTACTTCTTACTATTGCAGCTCTTCTCGACTTTGAAGCTCACCAAATGGATGTTAAGACAGCATTCCTGAATGGTTATTTGGAAGAGCAGATTTACATGGCCCAACCGGAAGGTTTCAAAATCCCGGGCAAGGAGCACCTAGTGTGTAAACTCCTTAAGAGCTTTTACGGGCTGAAGCAAGCGCCCCGTGTCTGGTACCAAACCCTGACTGCCTTCCTAGAGAGTCTTGGGTCCTGAAACTTATTAAAGATCGATGTGTCTTTCGACGCACAGTAAGTGACATCACCTGTTACATTGCAGTGTACGTCGATGACTTACTGATCATTTCGCCAACACCAGCACTCGTCAATGAGCTAAAATCAGCGCTGGATAAGCGATTTTCCATGTCAGATTTAGGGGAGGTGAAGTACTTACTCGGCTGGTCCATTCAACGAGACCGTAAGAATCGAACGATATTTATCCACCAGCACAAGTACGCTACGAAGGTCGTTGACCGCTTCAGTGTCTTCATTCCGTACCCTATTGCAACACCAGCAAAACGGAACGCCAAACGCTCCGTAAGCAGCCAGCCTAGCAGTGAGCACGAGAAAGATGCGATGAAATCGATTCCGTATCGCCAAGCCGTAGGCAGTATCATGTACCTAATGGTCGGTACTCGACCCGATATGGCATTCTACATGCGAGAGGTCAGCCAATTTCTAGCGAATCCAGGTATGGATCACTAGAAAGCAGTCATTCGTGGTCTACAGTATCTATCTGGAACGAAAGAATACGGTCTTCTTCTGGGAGGCTCGACCGATATTACATCGGAAAACCTTGCCGATCAACTGATTGCCTATAGTGACTCTGACTACGCCAACTGCCCCGACTCGAGACGCTCCGTTAGAGGATACGTGACAATGCTAGCTAGTGGTCCTATCTCATGGCTTTCGCGAAAGCATCATACTGTAGTTCTCTCAATAACAGATGCAGAATATATCGCCCTATGTCACTGCATGCAAGAGATGATATTCCTTAAGCTTCTCCTGAAAGAACTTGGCTTCGCTACAACGCAGGCTAACACTATATACGAGGATAATCAGAGCTGCATGAAAATCTGCTACAACCCCGAACTTCACGGACGATCAAAACATGTACACGTACGATAATGTTTTGTACAAGAGAAAGTAGAGCGGCATGAGTTCAACGTCACCTACTGCAATACGAAAGATATGATAGCTGACATCTTTACTACAGCTTTAGACAAGCACCAGCTCAGAGAACTAAGGGCCAAGCTCAGAATGCAATCTCTGAAAGCAGAATCCGGTCACTAGTATAGAAATACACCGATCATACAAGCGCATGAAGCGTGTCTATATTTTGCGTTCTTTTAAGATTTTTTTCCAATGGGTTTTATCTCTTTGGTCGCACAAGGTTTTCCCTCGTTGAGGTTTCCCTGGTCAAGTACCAAATTAGCTAGACACACGAGTTCATTTGAAATCATCCATGCAGCACAACCTATGTGCTGGGAAAGTTCATTATCAGTTAGGCAAACCCGCGGAAATCCTACTGACTCCTATCATTTACTTCTGCTTGCAGACAATGAACGGACGAACAAACGCATAGAAATCAATTCAATTCTCCGCTGACTCAACAGGCTTACCTTCTTCCGAATCGTAAAAAAGCCGGTCATTGCCTTGGACTGTGAGTACGAAAGCATGCCCAACGCTTTGGTGGCTGTAAGCAGCAACAACATAGACACCATTCCTGAGCTTGATCTCGTTGAGTACACGGACGCCACGCCGAACAGGAACCGCCAAATTATCCAGAGCAATGGCTCTATAAAGGAAGTCACGGCCAGCATCACATAGGCGACGCAAGAAGACGAGAGCCACCTTCCACGACGTCCCCTTCGTTAAGTCCTCTCCACGTGAAGTCCTCTGGTGCTTCACAAACTCGTCGATGTCCTTCTTTGTAACAATATCCGGACGGCCGGTTAATTCTGGTGCACGTTTCAACGCGTGGAAAATGCAGAGTCCTTCCATGTCCGCACCGATAGCATTCTTGCCAAATTCATCGGTAGGCCAGAATTAAGCGAACGTCTTGACTTTAGAAGCTTTTCACCTGTCGACCAGCTCGAACTCCTTCCGGAAATTATCGGCAAGCAGCTGAGAACGGGGCTCCCATGTCCGCTGATAGTACCGTCGTTTCTTGACGAGAGGATTAATCCACAGCACTTGGTATGTGTATTCCACTAGCGAGTCACCGCGCCGGTCATTAATCCTAGCAACCTGCCACGTTTCCTTGGTTGACATGTAGTTTGCGGTGACAGTCAACTTCGACCGCTCGTAATTTTTGTCGTAGATGCGCCAATACATCTCATTGTCGCTGTCACTATCATCATTTGTGTCACTAGGCACATAGTCGGTGTCAGAATGTGTCACTTTTGTGGTTTCAGGGAAACATCATTATATTTCCCCACTTTAGTGACATCGGGTGGAATAGTGGCAACGAGTGCTCGAAAAGCCTCCTCTTCATCCTCCAGCGCGGCGATAAGAACTGGCGCAAGCTGCTGTGCTGTCCGTGATGCCCGCTTCTTCTTGTCCCTCATAGAAGCGCCCTCTGCAACTGGAAAAGACTCTTTGCCCTCCAAAACAGCCTCTGGTGATGCTTGAGCCATTATACCTTTTAACACAGCGTCACACGCTGGTCGCCCAGTCTCAGAAACTGCTTCAGCCTCTGGAACGGCCTGAGGAGTTGTAGTGCGCGACGTGATCATCGCAGTGTGCGTGGCAGCAGCTCGATCAGCTGCTTATGCCTTCTTTCGAGCGCGCAATCGTTTTGCGGTTGTGCTCTTCCGTTTATGCGTGGGGGAGCCTGCTTCGTAGCAGCGGCAAGTAGAGACGACATGTTGGGCTCCATCCTCGAGTTCCTACCAGGCGTGTCACTTAGCGTCCTCCTTCCCTAGCAGAAACTGCAGGGCAAAGTCAGATCGGCTAGCCTAAGCGACTTCCTTGGCGGCGTTTCAAGGACTGAGGAAAAGTCCTTTAAAAAGTGTTTTACCTCTGTTATAACATAGAATTGTCAGTTTGATAAAGTATGTTCAGAGGCAGGGAGGCTGTTGAAGTAGCCTCTAAACAGTATGATCACCTTGAACGAATCTCTCTAAGATATTATAATGAGATTTAGGATGTCCTGTTTAAGCCGCTATTACTAGCTTAAACTATACTAACACTAATGGCTGGTGTGCAGCTATTAGTAGCTGGCTTCCTAAGACTAATAAAGTGCACACTTCGTCTTTTGACGCCTACAAGTAACGTCTTCTTCTTCTCTCTACTTCTTCTCGACCTGTTATACGAGTTATAAACCGGAAGAACGTTGAAGGTCCTCCTTCGCTTCGAGGGTGAGACGCATGGGAAGTCATGCCAAATGAGGGCTTAAAGAGACCTGATGCACCCGCAGCGAAGCGGAGGGCTGCAATGGTCGGCGCGTAGCCCGGAGTAGTTACACCAAAAAGGAAGTTATAATCTAATCCAGACACCGCGCCTGGCTAAGTCCGCAGACGAGTGCCAACGCGCGAGTGTCCTACCAACTACAGTACTATGATTAAACATGTCTACATGTAGTACTCGTTCATCTGCCGTTTCTTTAAAACCTGTCGAATCAGATACCTGTACTCGGGGCTCTGCTTCGTGTACTCAGGGTCAGTCGGCTTCCTCATGGCGTCGAGGAATCATTTGGAATCCCTGTGTGCACTCGCAAGGAGGATAGAGACGCGAGGTGCTCAACATGCAGTAGTCGAACTGACTCCCCATATGTAGGTTCTACCTGCATTTTTTAAAACAAAATAGTGTCATTCCTCACAACGAAGTCTATAAGACCACAGATAGCTGTAAGTATGGGTGTGTCCCATGAGTCTGTGTGGGTCTCTCTGCCTTTCTTGTCCGCATGGCGACCATCGAGCAATCCTTTGGTGGCTGTTACAGCTCTAAAATCACAGATGTCTTGCCGCCAAAATTAAAAATAACGTTAAAACGCTTAGAAAATCTCCAAAATCATTTTTTCTTTCATCCAATAGTTATTCGGCATTATTAAACTTTTACCACTCTCAGCGAATCAGAGACTGAAAAAAAATATGCACAGCCACAAAGCCAGAGGCTGTGTGCCGGGCGTATCCGGTACCTATGACCAGCTCATTTGAGCTTTGGCCGCCCTCCACAGACCTCGTTCCCTCCCAGACAACTACCTAGAGCACCAACCAGCGTCTAATTAATCGAAATGGTTACCAAGAAGGTCGCTATCACCGGTGTGGTGGTCATTTTGGCTGTCATCGGTGTGATTGTCGGCGTGTTGGTCGCTCGCAAGTCTAGTGACTCCACCAGCGAGTCATCAGGCACGAACAGCTCCGGCTCCGGCTCGAAGGGCACCGGCAGCGGGGCATCGACCACGTCGTCCTCGACTTCGGGCACCACCTACAAGCTCAAGAACTCGACGAGTTCGGCGTCGAGCTCCGTCACCTCCGACCCGACCGATGGTGAGCTCTTGACATTTTTGTGAGACGGTACCAACTACTTGCGTTGATGATTTGTGTGTGGAACGGCCAAGTTCACCGTCTCGGCTTTTGCTATCGGCGACTGGGGCACGACTGTCACGAAGGATTCGTGTTGCACCCGTTCGTCCACTTACAACGACTACGATGTCAACGCGGAAGATATTGTGGCCAGCCTCATGAACCAGCAGGCTACAGCCGCTTCAGCTGTCCCCAAGTGCATTTTGAGTCATGGTGACAATTTCTACTGGACAGGCATTGACGGACGTGACCAGAGGTTCCGAAAATGTTATTTTTATTGAGACTGGCAAAACAGCAATAAAAATAATTTTAAGTGCTTGGAGCACCACGGGTGCAAAAATTATTGGTGTTATTGTATGCAATACACAGTGGGCTGATACTCGTCTAGTTGGTGGGAGCCTCACCACGCACAACCTTCCGGAGTGTGGCAGCGTTCCACTAGGCTCGGTTCAGCGACCAACCATCAAATTGAGAGGGCAAGAGCGCGGCAGATCGATTAAAGATTGCAGTTTAGCTGGACCGCTGGTCCGTAGGGCTCCATCGAGCCCGGTTAAAGGTTAGGAAAAACCTACTGCCCAGGTTTTTGGTGCATAGCCGTGCGACTATTGACCAGGTGTAAAGCACAGGTTTCGCCAGGTTTCTTGCCAGGCTGTAATTAATAAAGTAAAATACCATGATTTGAAAATATTCCCCTACACCTACTAATCTCATGATACGGCACCTGATCGCCGTATTATCTCTGCAGCGCAGCTTCTCAAAATCCATTCATTTCCAAATTTGAGCCGTGCTGGAGGAATGAAGCGCAAAGCCCACTCTGAAGACGAAGCGTCCGTCAACGAAGATCCCCCAGCCTCTTTGTTCAGCGTCCCAGAATCGGAAGGTGAGAGGGAGGTGGTTACGCAGGTTGGCGGCAGTGCTAGCGACGAGGAGTTTCCAGCAGACCAGGAGGGCTCTTTTGAAGGGAAGGAGCTGCGTCGCTACCACACAAACTGGGAAAGCTGGGAGAAATACCGCGAATCGTATTGCGAATCCGAAAGTGCGCATCTTGTGGTGCACGAATCGGAGAGTGTCGCCAAACGCAACAAGATACTGCGTGCTTCTAAGCGCGCTATAGACGGTGGTTCGATGCGATACGTACCCGAGACCCTTCCCCGTTTTCGTCGACGATACATTTGTACGCACGGGTCGCGGACCCGCCGCCGTGGATCTGGAAAGAGACAGCAGTTCAATCTTCGAGGTACTGGCTGTCCATTTCGCTTTACTGCGGAGAGTGTGTACCACAAAGGAAAGTGGATTCTAGAGATCAAAAATCCCATCTACACTCACAACCACAAACTTTCCCAGGACATTTACGAACATTATCCACACGTTGTTGTGGCATCTCCTACCCAGAACGACGGGAATAGCTGTGGTATTTACGTACTCAACTTTATGTGGAGGCGTCTTGACGACAAGATCAGCAATGTGCAGAAGGACCCTCAGCTGAATAGCTTTAGAGTTCGGATGTTGTCCGCACTACTAAGTCAATAAATGCACTCATTTCATGTCAGATATTGAAGTTGTGTTTGAGTCCGAGCTTATCCGTATTGCCGCCGGTAAAACCTCAAGTACAAAAACCTGTTTTATAACCTGTTGTCAAACCTGCTAGATATCCCTTCACATATTTGGGATATCGTGCTGATATCGCTCTAAGTACAACTACCTGGAGTAAAACGTGTTTGAATACCTGGGATGATGTGGCGTGTCACGTTTACATGCACAAAACTGGTGTCCCAGACACTGTATGAGCACCACACAAGAATTGCAGACCTGCCATCCAATCATTACGATTACAGCAACCTCCGCACTTCAACAAATTGGGTTGTGCAAATCCTTTTATTCCACCGTCTCGTGAGTATGCAGAGCTCTAAACAAAACAAAATATTAATAAGGCCAAGATGCGTAAATTACATTTTTATTTCAATGCGAAATACATTACGACCTGGTTTCAATCCTGCTTCAGGTTGTGTACCAGGTTTAATTCGCACATCTATGCACCAAAAACCTGGGCAGAGAGAGCGCAGAATAAATTATTTGATTTTGAAATGGGAGCTCGAAAATAAATCATTTTACTGCAAAATAAAAAATATATTTAATAAAAATAACATTTTCGGAACCCCTGGACGTGACTCTCGCTTCACGACCACCTTTGAAGGAAAATATGAAGGTGACAACATTAAGAATATCCCTTGGGTTAACGTGCTTGGTAATCACGACTACGGTGGCGCCAGTTACATCTGCTCGGACGGTGACAACCCGGCCGAGTGTTCGGATGCCGACGCTGTTGTGACTGCGCTTGAGAATAAATTCTCATGGCAGTCAACATACACGAGTCCTAACGACGATCGTTGGATATTGAAGGATCACTTCTACGTCTACTCTATTGAGGACAAAGACTCAGATGTGAGTATCGACATCTTCAACGTTGATTCGGGAGATGCGAGCACACACGCTGCTCAACAGACTTGTTGCCAGTGTTACGGATACGCTGAAGGCGACGATGACACATGCAAGAATGTTGCTCGATGTGACAAGCTGTGTTGCGGTGGAAGTACGGACATGTACGACGCTTGTTATGCCAAATTCACCGAATGGAGTGACGATTCACGGAAGCAACTCGCCAAGGAAGTGGCGTCTTCGAAAGCCACGTGGAAAATCGTGAATAGTCACTACTCGCCGTACGCTCACTACGATGAGGATGGCATGGCCAAGTGGTTTAAGATCTTAAAAAACTCAGGCATCCAACTCTGGATGAACGGACACACGCACGGAGAGAACCACGACTACTCAGCTAGCTACAAGGTCCACTTTGTCGACAATGGTGCTGGCGGCGGGATCCAGAAGGAGTCTGCCAGTGGCATCCCCGAATACGCTTCGTCTGATGTTGAGGCTGTGTTGGGCGTACGGTGGCCAGGAGTACGGCTTCATGTCAGAGGAGGCGTCAGAGGAGTGGCTGAAGTTGCAGTACCACACAGCCGACGACTCGTGGTCTTTTGCGGAGAGTTTCAACTCAACCGAGATTGGAGGTGTTGCTACCAAACATTGCTGGTATATCCCGGTGGACGGTGGCACTGGCAAGGAGTGTTAATCAGCTTTAACGTGCATGTACCATGAGTGTTTAGAATGAATCTTTTTTTTGCGTGGGTTAAATTGCTTTTGTTGCCACATTGTTGTGGCAAGTTGCCGGATTTTGCCTAGAGAGAAATGATGGACGCTAAAAGCCACAACTGCGCGTTTGCTCCATGCGGCATGTGTGGAGAATACAGCACAAACGAACTACATATTGCGCCTTTATCGTTGTCTCGACAGTCAATTCAGATGTGAGGAGATGTTTTCCGGCACATTTTCAGAGTCCACGCCTCGTCTACTGTAATTAAATCCCTTTACAGTATTTGATGTTCGAAGGGAACAAAGTCTAATTTGCACGTCGACTTGCTAAGATTTAATCAAAAAGAGCCAGCGAGACAAGAACGAGGGATCGGATAGGCTATTGTTCAGAGCAGCAACACGGAGGCACCACAGTGAGTTCGTGCTCATTTGCGCTTTTGCCGAGGAGGAGAGGCATTAGAGCTCCCGTCAGGAGGACAGGACAAACTCACAGCAACTACAACAGGACAGCGACATCTCGGTGTCAAAATGATGTCCAAGAAAGCCCAGCTTGTCGGCGTGGTGCTGGTCCTCGCCATCATCGGCGCCATTGTCGGCGTCATGGTGGTGCGCAAGGCCAGCAGCTCTGCCAGCGAGTCATCGGGGACTGCTTCCTCTGGCTCAGGTGCCGGTGTGTCTAGTAGCGACAACGACAGCACGACCACCGGCTCGACCGGTGGCAAAAGCTCCGTGTCGAAGAAGAAGAAGAAGACAACTTCGGGCTCCGGCTCAAGTACCGGCTCAATTACATCCGATCCGACTTCCGGTAACTTTGATTTCGCTAGTCGTGATGTGTCACCCAGCTCAGTCTCATGAATTCTTTTGTTTTTTCACAGCCAAATACACTCTTTCGGCCTTTGCAATTGGTGACTGGGGTACCACTGTCACGCAAGACTCGTGTTGTACACGTTCGTCGACCTACAACGACTATGATGTCAATGCCGAGGACATTGTGGCTAATCTGATGGACCAACAGGTCTCTGCTGCATCGGCACCCCCTAAGTGTGTTCTCAGCCACGGTGACAACTTCTACTGGACAGGTATCGACAGCGAAGGTAGTCGTGATTCCCGTTTCACTGCCACTTTTGAAAAGAAATACGGAGGTGACAATATCAAGAATGTTCCATGGGTCAACGTGCTGGGTAACCACGACTACGGTGGCGCCAGTTACATCTGTGCGGATGACAAGGGCCTCGCCGCATGTTCCTCGGCTGAGGAGTTGGTTAAAGCACTGTCGAATAAGTTCCAATGGCAGTCGGACTACACGAGTCCGAACGACAACCGTTGGATTCTGAAGGACCATTTCTACGTGTACTCGATTGAGGACAAGGACTCAGGTGTGAGCATTGATATTTTCAATGTGGACGCAGGTGATGCCAGTACCCACGGAGCGCAACAGACGTGTTGCCAGTGCTATGGCTACGCAGAAGGTAGCGACAAGAAATGCAAGAATGTCGCTCGTGGAGACAAACTCTGCAGCGGTGGCGACACTGAGATGTTTGATGCTTGCTTTGACAAGTTCGCCGAGTGGGGTGATGACTCGCGTAAGCAGCTGGCCAAGGAGGTAGCAGCTTCGAAAGCCACGTGGAAGATCGTTAACAGCCACTATTCGCCATATGCTCAC
>NW_003303467.1:31095-32862 GCF_000142945.1 Phytophthora infestans T30-4 | reverse complement strand
AGGAAATGGCTGAAGCTGCAGTACCATACGGCGGATGATTCGTGGACGTTCGCGGAGAGCTTCAAGTCGACGAAGGCTGGTGGTGTGGCGACCAAGCACTGCTGGTACATCCCTCTTGATGGTGGCGAAGGCAAAGAGTGTTAAGAACACTGTGGCCGAGTCGGCAACTATTGTACTAAGTTTACATGTATATCGCGATGTCGTAAAATCTACTTTGATGAAACAATGAGTTTGCTCCGAAATGTTCCTCTCCGTTATTAGTGATATTTGCCACACTTGACGGATATCGCTGTAACATTTTTGGTTTCGATGCGGTGCAGCTCAACATTTGTGAGCGTCGACACTTCAAGTCCCATTTACTCATAGTTGAGTTATCGAAGTTAACCTGGGTTCTTGCTTGTTCAGCAGAGACCATGTCGACCTGGCGCTTGTGATGGAAAGTCCCTCACGCAAGAATCGAGTGTGAGGCTTCATGGTAAACTATTCAGTGAGGCTTTCGCGTTGCCGATGGATCTGTTGGGCATGCCGCACGCTTTTCATGCCATGTGTTGAGGAATTCCAACGCTATTTAATATCGCAGATTAAGGCGAGGGGGCTGTTAATCGAGGGTTTCAACGACGCTGAACAATGTTTAGAAGAAAATCTGTAGAATCAAATTGCCACTGCCCGTGCGATTTTCTCGCGCGTGGCAGACCCTGCTCGCGGAATAGCGCATTGACTTGCATGATGCTGTGGGAAGAGCGAAAACTTTCGTGCTGGTCGAAAGCTGGTCCGGCAGGGCTTGTCCATGCAAAGTGCGACACGTTTTTAGTATGGTGACAGATGGTCCTCTCAACGAGGATCAAATATGCTTACAAAGAGTGTTTTTGTTTTGCGTGTCGTCTTTCGAATAAGTGAGCTGACATTCTTCATGGGAGGCATATTATTAGCTACGGGATTGTAAAAAAATCAGATATCTTGTGCTCAAGGTTTTTCACTTCCGAGGTTTTTCCATTCCGTGGGTCAACCTGGAATCGGCACTCTTCAAATTCGCTTCGAGTGGACAAGAGACTTTTCACTCTTTGGCAAAAGTGTGGCAACGCAAATGGCAGTCAATAAACGCCTCACCATCATCGGTATCGTGGTGCTCTGCGCCGTGGTAGGTGCCATCGTGGGCGTACTCGTAGCCACCAAGTCGGACTCGTCTTCAACGTCTTCCGAGGAATCGGCCAACTCGAACGACTCAACTTCCAGCGGTGGCACTGGTGGAACTAGCTCGTCCACCAGCAAAAAATCGTCCAATTCATCAACGGGCAGCAACTCCGTCACGGCCACTGTTACCTCAGACCCAACCTCAGGTATGACCTTCATTCCTTTTTTTCCCGTTGCATCGATTGTTGCAAATACAGTACTGACAATGGATTTTCCATTATTTTTATCAGTAATATACTCAGTTGCAGCTTTTGCCATTGGAGATTGGGGCACAACTGTGACCAAAGACTCTTGTTGCACACGCTCCAAAACATTCAATAACTTCGACGTTGTTGCCGAGGATGTTGTGTCCAGCCTTATGAACACACAGGCAGGTGAAACTGACGTCAAGCCCAAGGCCATTCTCAGTCACGGTGACAATTTTTACTGGACAGGTATCAACAGTATAGATGGCCGTGACTCCCGTTTCGCGACCACGTTTGAAGGCAAGTTCGACGGCGAGAATTTGGCTGGAATTCCCTTCGTCAACGTGCTAGGCAACCACGATTACGGCGGTGCCAGCTACATTTGCTCCGA
>NW_003303467.1:18431-21577 GCF_000142945.1 Phytophthora infestans T30-4 | reverse complement strand
GTGGTAGCAACGGCCACAGCCGGGGCAGGTGGATCGTCCATGATCCAGAGGGTACGGATCTCAGCTATATCGGACTTGAAGGAGTTCACGGGCAAGGATCAAGATGAGGACCGAGCGAGAACATGGATCAGCAAAGTCAAGTCGGCCCTCATGAGAGATCAAGCGTCGGATGCTGAGAAGTGTCTGACCTTTGCGGTGTCTAGCGGTAGGCTCATCGTGTCTAATAACACTAATTCACCCACCTTAAACACACTTAAGTTTCCTCTTCCATGTTTGTCAGAGTACTCCTTCTGTCTGTCCTGAGCCGCTGTCATGGCATCGCGAGCCCTGTGGATCCTGCTCAGCTTGGTATCCACAACGGATTCCACTTGCTCCTGCAGTGAAGCCGGTCTCACATCTGAGACCTTGGAAGAATGAGCTTTCCGAGCCCCCCCCCACTTAGAATAGATGATGTAGTGTCTCCTCGAAGAGTGAGAGGCAGTCTGGGGTGACGGAAGCCATTCAAGTAGAGGGCGTGAGCCCCGTGAACGCGTGCATCGCGTTGTTGAGCGCAAACACAGCAACTGGAAGCTGCGTCGACCACGTACGTGGGGATTCCGCGCACACACTGCGCAGAGTGTCCTCGAGCACTCGTTTGACACCCTCTGTCTGGCTGTCTGTCTGTGGATGGTCCGCAGTGGCCATCTGCAGACGAGTTACCAGTAACGGAAACAGCGTTTTCTAAAACGCGGCCGTGAACCGCGGGTATCGGTCCGAGACAGTCGTCTCCGGGAGACCGTGATAGCAGAACACGCCATCGACGAACAACCTCACGGCCTATTCGGCTATGACGGTAATGGGTACTGGAACAAGATGTATAATCTTGCTCAGCCGACACACAAACACCAAAATCCCGGTGTTGCCGTGTCCGTCGGCGGGAAGCCAAAAGATGAAGTCAAGACTCATCGACTTCCAACAGTCAGCCGGAATGGGCAGGCTCTGGAACGGTGCCGAAGCGTGCCCTGCGGGTTTACCTTGCCTACATGCTTCGCATGTCTTCACGTATCGTGCGACCCACTTGTACATGTGGGTCCACCAGAAGGCCTGAGAGACTGACAGGAAGGTCTCCTCGCGACCCAAGTGGCCGCTGGAGGGTGCATCGTGCGCCTCCGCGAGGATGTCGAACTTCAGATCCTCGTCGTTGGGTACGACCACCCGTGGAGATTCACTAGGCTCCACACGATGATAGAGGAGGTCATCCTTCAACTCATATCGATGGAGCCGGGAACGCTGTCGCGAAGAAAGCCAGTCGGTCTTCGCGATCGTTCCTGCTGCTAGGAACTTGACGATAGGCGCGACAGCCTTCACCGTCTCGATACGCCAAGCGTATCCGATCATATAGATTCGTTGTCACCCGTGTGATATGGGCCAACTCGTAGTTCGAAAGAGGGCGTCCGCAAGCACGTTAACCTTGCCCGGCTTGTACTCAACGCGGAAGTTGTACCCCTCGAGGAAGGACAGCCACCTCGCCATCCGTTGGGAGAGGTGAGGCGAATTCGTCGTCATCCGCAAGGATGCGTGGTCTGTATCGAGGCTTGAGCCCAGAAGATGCACCCGAAACTTCACAAGGGCATACTTCATTGCCAGAAGCTCCTTGTCGTTTATATGGTAGCTCTGCTCGGCGGCTTTGAGCTGCCTGGACGGGAACGAGATGACTCGTTTGTGTCCTGCCGTGTCGGCCTGCAGCAATGCACAGCCGATGGAATATTCAAAGGCATCGCAGACTATGCAGAACGGCCTCGTCTCGTCCGGCAGGGCCAAGACAGCTACCTATTGGAGACTGGCCTCGATGCTGTCAAAGGCATCCTGATGCTCTTGCTCTCGGCGACCTTCTAAAGGAGGCACGACAAGGGCTTTGCGAGGCCCACATACCCTGAGCTGTACTTGTGAAGGTAGCTGGCCAAACTCAACCACTTTCAAAGATCCTTCTAGGATCGGGGCGCTAGCCATGCTGCAATGGCGCGGACCTTGTCTGGGTCAGCCCGATCGCCTACGTTGCTGACGAAGCAACCGAGAACTTTGATCTCTGGTGACGCGAAGACGCACTTGTCGTTGTTACGTAGAGCTCGTTCGCTCGCATCACGTCCAACACTTGACGGAGGTGCTTTAAATGCACCTCCATGGCCGTCTTGCCTCCCTCGGCACGGCTATGGACGAAGATGTCGTCGAAGTGCGTTTGTACGAAGGCGAGCAGTGGCCTGAACAGTTGCGTGACCAGGCGGTTGAATGTCCCCGAGGCGTTAGACAAGCCCTGTGGCATGACGAGCCACTCCCAAATCATGCCGCTTGGAGTGCCCACCGCGGTGAGCGGGAGTTGCTCTCGCGCGTCAGGATCTGTTAGTATCCGTCTACCAAATCCAGCGCACTGTACAGTACGCTTCCGGCCATGTTGTTCAACAACACATCCTTTCGTGGGATTGGTGTCAGGGCCGGTACCGTCACGTTGCTCAGCTTATAATATGTGTGAATTAGACGCCACTTCCCGTTCGGCTTCCGAACGCAGAAAGTTAGCGTCGATTGAGGGGACTTCGACTCCCGCGCCATGCCTGCCTTTGCTTTCGACGCGAAGGAGGTACCGATGACCTCGCACTGTTCGTATGGAAGAGGCCATTGTCTCGTGAAACAGTACGTTATGCCAGGTACGAGATCGATCTCATGCCGTACGCCTCGATCCGGTGGGAGTTGGGTCGGTGGATGTTTGCTCACCACGTCCGCATACTCCGTCACCAAAGAATACATCGAATCGTGGGGGCTCTTAGGGATATCGGAAGCCAAGCGCGTCTAGCGCTGCTTGCTCAGATATTCTAGGACGTCCTCGTCCAAGACAGAGGAGGAGTGTAACTCCTTTCCGAGTGGCCTCTGGTATTATGAGCACCATCTTCGCAATCTCCCCAGCCTTGAAATTGGCCAGAAAAGACTCGGCCGTCATTTCCTCGACGTTCAGTATCTCTGCACCCTCTGGAGAACGGCTCCCAATGGGACCCGAGATGCTTTGACAGGGAGTCCCAGTCGCGTCGACGAAGAAAGTAGAGACAGTCTCCCTACAGCCACTTGCTCAATGTGTTGAGGCCTGGCGTATTGCGTCATCTTGAGACTACGTCAGTAAA
>NW_003303467.1:11195-18331 GCF_000142945.1 Phytophthora infestans T30-4 | reverse complement strand
CCGTCATTTCCTCGACGTTCAGTATCTCTGCAACCTCTGACAACGGCTCCAAGTGAACACCAGATGCTTTGACGGGTAATCCGGTCTCGTCATCGAAGATGTGATAACACTCTTCCACCGGCCCTATCGGAGGAGTCCGGGCCCTGGACTCCGAGTCGCTTGAAGCGACGCCGATCTGAGCGTGGTTCAAATCCGACTTTCGGCGGCGGCGTCATCGTCGACGGCGACCGTGACGTCGAACTGCGTTACCCACGTCTGGGGATGTAGTGGTGCCGACATCCGAGGCACTGAAGGCCTCGTGTGAAATTATGTTATCCACACAAGAAGCGCATCCCGCGTCTTCCTCTTCAGTAATGGTCTAAGCGACCTCGTGTGGAGCTGTGTTACCCACACAGGAAGCGAGTTTCGCGTCTTCCTCTTCGGTTAAGGTTGACTGTGTGTGGAACTCTGCTACCCACCTTGAAAACGCTATTACCAGCGTTTGTGACAGCTGCAGCTGTCTGCGGAACTATGTTACCCGCTTGTGGACCTAAGCTATCCACCTGGCCAGCGCCTCCTAGCGCCGCCACCATCGAAGCGTCCTCGGAGTCGTCATATACGTCGACGACTTCCAAACATCTGCTGGATGCTTCGGTACCCTGGCAGCCCTTGCGGGCACCCGGGTCCTGACAGAGGTGGGAACATGACTCACCAATACTCTGTCGGACTTTGCAGGGCGACTGGGCTCCGATTGTTCTGCCTCGCCAGTCGATCGAGGGCATGTGCTTCTCAAGCCCAGGCATGACCAGGATCATATCGTAGGGATCCATGTCGAGAGCAGTCAGCTGTTCTGGGCTGTCAAAGTCTTCATACTTGACGGCCAGATCCATTTGGACGTTGAAGACAGTGACGACCTTCCCGACGGCCGGTCGCACTGACACCGTCCCATTGCCCTTGCTTTCTCTCAAAGCATCGGACAAGTTGTTCCTATTACGAGCAACCGTCTGGCGGCGTGCGAAAATTTTCGACGCCTCAGAACCGATCAAGACTCTAAAATGGGTGATCGTATCCCCGTACACATCCGTGTACGTCGAGCAGCCGACCGCTGCTCTTCGAGAGGGCGAAGACTCTCAGGGGCCAAGCTCCCGTGGTACGCACCACCCGAGCATCACTTATTTCTTCCCCAGTATGGCGCCCCACCCCTACTGGTATCGGGCGTTCCTCTGTCGTAGGGATCCTGGCTTCTTCTAGCGACCCTTGAGGACGGGGTTGGGGAAAGTCCACCTGTGGTGTCTCTCCGCGGGACAGTCACACTTGAAGTGAGCCAGCTTCCCGCATCCGAAGCAGCGAATGTCGCGCCGCTCGGCGGACCCGAGTTCCATAAGAACTGGTCCGGTGGGATTTTCTCGACCGGAATTCAACACAGAATTCCCTGGTAGTGCTGAGACCGGCGTGCGCGTCTGGTGATGGCTGTATTCTTCCTGAAAAGCGATCTGAATATGTTTGTCGTGGTATGAGGTCTATCAGAGGAGCGTGGATCTGGATTGTGTCGTGTTTTCTGGCGTTCGGAGCACTGAAGAGGCTGGCGTGAGAGGATGGCATCCGCGCGGTGGTGTCCGGGGTAGGTCGAAGCCGCAGTGACTGGTATGGCGCTCACTCCGGAACAAACGGCTGTCGTGCTCACGTGCCTGCATTTTCTCAAAAATAGAAGCCGCGGTGTTGGCATGTGTGCTGCACCTACTGGAGGTACTTTTAGCTTGAATTCTATATACCGACATAGCCCTTGGTAGTCACGGGGCTCGAAGGGTGTAGATGAGGGTCGTAGGGATTTCGACGGTCTTCACGGGAAACCTCTGGCGTAGCACAGGGAGTGGGTTTACGGGGGTTTCGCTTCTAGATGTTATCAGCTCTAGTGTAGACCCCACACGATCCACGAGAACGCCGTGCTTGTCACTTTGAAAGAAACCACAGCGGCAATCACTCCGAAGCGGCCACATTACACATGATCTACCAGCTCGTAGTAGGCCATAGGTACGTGCACGGTCAACGACACGCACGACAACAGACACCAATAATCTACCTCAACTGTGGTACACAGTCGTTTGGCCATAGCTCGACAAACCTCCCACAAGACACGCGCGTAGTCCTTCACGGGAATCGTTGTTATCGCCATCAAGCTGAGCAGGTAGTCGTAGAACGTGACTCTCGTAGCCATCCACCATTTTTCCAAACGAGTGGTACTTGCCCGGGTACTTCTTGAGAATCTGCTTGAGGGACGAGACCAGAGCACCCCACAAATCAAACGCGTACACCGGTTCATGCAGCTCCTGTAGCATGGTCTTTTGTCGTATTTGGTAGAACCTCACCACGAATGCAGCTTACATGCTCGCGGTCGAACACACAGCGCGCCAAACGTCTTCAAAAAGTGTCAAATCAAGGTACGGAGTGCTGTCAACAGTGTCCACGCGCTGATAGCACACAACGTTGTGAAGCAGTGCATCGACAGCTGCTTAGCACTAGCGTATTGATCCATCTTGAAACTCCACAAAGTTTCCATCGCCACAATTCACGAGGTGTCCAACCCGATAAGCACAAGTCACACTGGTCCTGACGTCTCAGCACTTGTAAGCACCACAGTTCGCACAGCGAACGTCCTTTCGTAACTAGGTCTCGTTTTAATCGACACTTTGTTATCTTCTTTCGGTCGCGAGCCACTCATCACGCGTCTTCGTCCGGTCATTCTGCTGCAGTCAGACAAACGTTTTTGAGCCGTTCCGGGCCAATCGCAAACAGGAATGACACGGTCCACCCGTTGGCAATCCTCTAACGACTGTGCCCCCTTCGCATATTGGACCCGTCCGGGAACAGCACCCGTCACTATCCATCTCTCACGGGCTCCGTGGCTGAGAGCTTATCGATCAATCTGCTTTTCAGTCCCCGGTACGCACCGACAGAGACCACGAGCACCATGAGCGCCCTCCACCAGAGTTGGGGGGGGCAGTCTTTTACCGTCAACGACTGTATTGTGGCACGTGTCACATCGCTGGTGGAGTTGGAGCGCCGTGAGAATAGTGTCGAGCTCCCTGGCAGCGACGATCGTGTGGCCACTGCCAAGTTCTGAATAAAGATACAATCTCTGCTATGCGCGAATGGTGTGTCAGTCGAGCGGGTCAGATGAACGACATGACCACGGCGATCCGAGCGCGGCCACTCTCTTCAGCAGCGTGCTCACGCTCCTTCCTCCGATATCCGTTCAGCAGACGGAAAGTGCAGCGGCAACGCACGCGGTGTTACCGGAGTTGTTATGCCCCGAGCGATGCAAAGATCAGCTGACCACTGGATCGACGTCCAAGATGCCCAAGGCAACATCGCCTCCCCGGTCGACAAATTCGTCGCCTCTACGTTCTTCACTTAAGATATGTCGTACACGGGTGCCCAAGGCTTCGATACTCGTCCGATAATTCTACCGTGACGCTGCAGTTGCCAAATACATCTGTCATTTTCGTACGATATTCAAACGTGACTTGGAGCGTGGATACAAGACGGCGCATAATCGATGGGCGCCCATCGAGCGAATCCAATTTCCACGAGAGGGGCAACGCCTTTGCTACGATCCGGCTGAGTTCCCGGACCTGCACCCAGCTCACTAGCGTATGTGAATGGCACATTTGATAACGCTGCTTTAGCGTGAGACCGGCATGCTCCACTTCCTGACGAGGCAGCTCAGGTGTAACGGGGTACGTAGCCCTAAGTGTACCCTGGTTACATGAAGTGTGACACTTCACACTTCAGGAGTATGACACGTCATACTCCGAGATATTTGGTACAAGGTACCAAGGTCGTTCAAAGCCAACCATTGGTTAAATGACATTGCATTTCTATAGGTAACTAACAGTTTGTATACTCTCGGAAGATAACTTCCTCTTGCGCAAGGTGCTGTGTGACCCCCTCAGAGTTTGTATACTCTCGGAAGATAACTTCCTCTTGAGCAAGGTGCTGTGTGACCCCGTCACACTTGGTAGCACTCGTAGTCAATCCACGCCATCGCGGGTAAACTACCTGAACCTCTCCGAAGTTCGTTGCCATGTATAGGAACGACTTCTCCCATATGAACGAATCTCAGTTCGAGTCGGTTCGGAAGATGGCAGGCATCTTCGGGATGGAGGCCCTGCAGAGCCTGGTGGTGTCAACACCGGCTGAGCAGCTCGAGCGCGTCAATGCGTTTGACGCGTACGAGCAGGGCTCATCGCGCACGTGTGGGAGAACCTGCAGGCTCCGGCGGCGAAAGCAAATCCGCCTCACCCGAAGCCAATACGGCAGAAGGTTAAGCCGTATGAGAGGAAGGAAGGCGAGAGCCTTCACTTCTGGGTCCGAGAAGTAGAGCTCGCGATGGACGCGGCTCTGATCTCGACCGAGCAACTGCGTGTTGTTTTGCACTCTCCAACCTTAGCGGCCGTGCTAAGAGTTGGGTGTACACACGAGAAGCAACATCCCCTGGATGCTTCACATCCTGGGCTCAGCTGTTCGAACAGCTCCGAGCCGCGTTCCTCCCGGCGAACTACGAGTACCGCCAGCGTTCGCGCTTCCTCTCGTGTAAACAAGGGAGGCGCGAACTGCACGAGTATGTGCAAGAGATACGGGAGCTCACGGCGTCCCTAGTGGGAAACCCACTCAATGAACACATCAAGATGACTGTGTTCATGGACGGCCTTCGAGTGGGCCCCGCACGCACTCAGCTGTTCCGGGTGCAGGCAAGCACCCTTGAAGAGGCGATTCAAGTGGCTCTTCAAGAAGAGTACAGCCATCGCCAGGCGCGTACGCCGGCCTCAGCGTGGCCTGGGAGCTCCTTGTCGGCTCCCGGTCGAACAAGCCCCAACGGACCAGTTCCCATGGAACTCGGGTCCGCCGAACAGCGTGACATCCGCTGCTTCGGCTGTGGGAAGATGGGCCATTTCAAGCGCGACTGTCCCGCGGAAAGACTCCGCAGACGGTCCTTCCCCAAGCCCGTCCTCAAGGGTCGCTGGCAGAAGCCAGGATCCCGGGGACAGGGGAACGCAGGGAACCAGTGGGGGCGGAGCGCCCTACTGAGGAAGAACTAAGTCTTCGTGATGGGTGCGCGGGTGGTGTGTACCACGGGGACTTAGCCCCTGAGAGTCTTCGCACTCTCGAATCGGCGAAGAGCAGCGGCGGGTTGCTCGTAGTACACGGATGTGTACGGGGATACGATCATCCCTTTAGAATCTTGATTGACTCTGGGGCGTCGAAGAATTTCGCACGCCGCCAGACGGTTGCTCGTAACAGCAACAAGTTGTCCGAAGCTTTGAGAGAAAGCAAGGGCAACGGGACGGTGTCAGTGCGAATGGCCGACGGGAAGGTCGTCACTGTCCCCAACGTCCAAGTGGATCTGGCTGTCAAGTTTGAAGACTTTGACAGCCTCGAACAGTTCACTGTTCTCGATATGGATCCATATGATATGATCCTGGGCATGCCCTGGCTTGAGAAGCACGAGCCCTGGATCGACTGGCGAGGCAAGGCAATCGGTGCCAGCCGCCCTGCGCAGTCCGACAGAGCATTGGTGAGTCATGTTCCCACCTCTGTCAGGACCCGGGGCGCCCGCGAGGGCTGCCAGGGTACCAAAGCATCCGGCAGATGCTTGGGAGTCGTCGACGTATATGACGACTCCAAGGATGTTTTGATGGTGGCCGCGCCCAGAAGAGGCGTCGGCCAAGTGGGTAACTTAGGTCCACAGGCGGGTAACTTAGTTCCGCAGACAGCTGCAGCTGTCATGAACACTGAGAACAGCGTGTTCAGAGTGGGTAACAGAGTTCCACTCACGGTCGCCCAGACCTTAACTGAAGAGGAAGACGTCGGATACGCTTCCTGTGTGGGTAACCCAGTGCCACACGCGGTCGCCCAGACCTTAACTGAAGAGGAAGGCGTTGAACACGCTTCCTGTGTGGGTACAACAGTATCACACGAGGCCACGAGTGCCTCGGATGTCGTAGCGACGACATCCCTAGACGTGGGCAGCAAAGCTCCCCGTCACAGACGCCGTCGGCAAAGACACCGCCGCCGCCTCAAGTCGGATCCGAACTTCGTTCCGATCGACGTCGCTTCAAGCGACTCGGAGTCCAGGGCCCGGGCTCCTCCGACAAGGCCGGTGGAAGAGTGTTATCACATCTTCGATGGCGAGACAGGTTTACCCGTCAAGGCATCTGGTGTCCACTTGGAACCGTTGACAGAGGTTGCGGAGATACTGAACCTCGAGGAAATGACGGCTGAGTCTTTCCTGGCCAACCTCAAGGCTGGAGAGATTGCTGAGATGGTACTCATGAGACCTGAGACCACTCAGGAGGAGCTGAACTCCTCCTCTGTCTTGGCCGAGAACGTCCTGGAAGACATGAACAAGCAACGTCAGGCGCGCTTGGGTTCTGAGATTCTCAAGAACCCCAAGGATCCGGTGTATCCTTTGGTGACGGAGTATGCGGACGTGGTGAACAAACACCCACCGACCCAACTCCCACCGGATCGAGGCGTACGGCCCGAGATTGATCTCGTGCCCGGCACAAAGTATTGTGTCACGAGGCAATGGCCTCTCCCGCGCGAACAGTGCGAGGTCATGTATGCCTTCTTCGCCGCGAAAGCGAAGGCAGGCATGGTGCGGGAATCGAAATCCCCGCACTCGACGCCGACTTTCTGCGTTCGGATGCCGAACGGAAAGTGGCGTCTGGTTCACGCTTATAACAAGCTGAACAACGCAACGGTGCCAGCCCAAACACCGATCCCACGAAAGGATGTGTTGTTGAACAACATGGCCGGGAGCGTACTGTACAGTGCGCTGGATTTGGTAGACGGATACTACCAAATCCTGATGCGAGAGAGTGACATCCCGCTCACCGCGGTAAGCACTCCAAGCGGCATGCTTTGGGAGTGGCTCGTCATGCCGCAGGGCTTGTCTAACGCCCCGGCGACGTTCAATCGCCTGGTGACGCAATTGTTCCGCCCTTTGCGTACCTTCGTACAGACGTACTTCGACGACATATTCGTCCATAGCCGTGCCGAGGGAGGCAAGACGGCCATGGAGGTGCATCTAGGACACCTCCGTCGAGTGTTGGACGTGATGCGAGCGAACAAGCTCTACGCCAACATCGACAAGT
>NW_003303467.1:0-10946 GCF_000142945.1 Phytophthora infestans T30-4 | reverse complement strand
TCCGCTGGGACAAGAGCATTAGGATGCTTTTGACAGCATCAAGGCCAGTCTCCAAGAGGTCCCTGTCCTGGCTCTGCCGGACGAGATGAAGCCGTTTAGCGTCGTCTGCGATGCCTCCGATTACGCCATCGGGTGTGCATTGCTGCAGGACGACACGGCTGGACAGGAACGAGTCATCTCGTTCCAGTCCCGGCAGCTCAACGCCGCCGAGCGGAACTACCCTGTCCATGACAAGGAGCTCCTGGCAATGCAATATGCCCTTGTGAAGTTCCGTGTTCACCTTCTGGGCTCTAGGCCCTTTGTGATCTACACAGACCACGCGTCCTTGAGGACGGCGACTAACTCGCCTCACCTCTCCCAAAGGATGGCGAGGTGGCTGTCCTTCTTCGCGGAATACAACTTCCGCGTCGAATACAAGCCGGGCAAGCTCAACGTGCTTGCGGACGCCCTCTCTCGGCGTCCCGACTATGAGTTGGCCCACATCACGCGGGTGACAACGGATCTATATGATCGGATACGCATGGCGTATCGGGACGATGAGGCTGTCGCGCCTATCGTCAAGTTCCTTAAGGCCGGAACGAGCGCGAAGTCCGACTGGCTCTCGTCGCGACAGCGCTCACGGCTCCACCGATATGAGTTGAAGGAGGGCCTCCTCTATTATCGGGTGGAGCCCACTGATCCTCCACGGGTGGTCGTACCCAACGACGAGGATCTGAAGTTCGACATCCTCGCGGAGGCGCATGGCGCGCCCTCCAGCGGCCACTTGGGCCGCGAGAAGACCTTTCTGTCGGTCTCTCAGTCCTTCTGGTGGACCCACATGTACAAGTGGGTCGCCCGATACGTCAAGACATGCGAAACATGTCAGCGGGTCAAACCCGCAGGGCACTCTTCGGCTCCACTACAGAGCCTGCCCGTACCGGCTGATTGTCGGAAGTCGATGAGTCTTGACTTCATCTTTGGGCTTCCCGCCGACGGACACGGCAACACCGGAATTTTGGTGTTCGTGTGTCGGCTGAGCAAGATGGTACATCTTGCTCCAGTTCCCGTCACTGTAACGGGCGAACAAACCGCAAGGTTGTTCGTCGATGGCGTGTTCCGCTATCACGGTCTCCCGGAGACGATTGTCTCGGACCGAGACCCGCGGTTCACTGCTGCGTTTTGGAAAACGCTGTTCCCTTTACTGGGAACTCGTCTGCCGATGTCCACTGCGGATCATCCGCAGACAGACGGCCAAACAGAGCGCGTCAACCGAGTGCTCGAAAAAACTCTGCGCAGTGTGTGCGCGGCAGCGCCACGTACGTGGTCGTCGCAGCTTCCAGTTGTTGAGTTTGCGCTCAACAACGCGGTGCACGCGTCCACGGGGCTCACGCCCTCTTCTTGAACGGCTTCCGCCACCCCAGAGTGCCTCTCACTCTTCGAGGAGACACTGACTCCTCTATTCTAAGTGGGGGAGAGGCTCGGAAAGCCCTTTCCTCCCAGGTCTCGGATGTGAGGCCAGTTTCGCTGCGGAAACAGGTGAGATCCTTTATGGATACCAAGCTGAACATTGTCAGCAGGGTCCGCGATGCCATGGCAGCGGCCCAAGATAAACAAAAGGAGTACTCAGACAAACAAGGAAGAGGAAACTTAAGTATATTTGAGGTTGGTGACTTAGTGTTGCTAGACACGAGGAACCTACCTCTAGACACTGTTATCTCTGTCGGCAGCAACAAACTGAAGCACCGCTTCATCGGACCTTTTGCAGTCCTGGCCAGACATGGTGCGTCGTACACCATCGACCTTCCAAAGTCAATGGCGACGCACCCGACGTTCTATGTCGGACGTCTTAAGCGGTACTTTGACCCGCAGGGGGTTGCTGACTCGCAGATCCCCCTTGACCCAGCTCCTCGAAGCGAGGGCCGGTCACAGTCGTCGACGAGAGCGTCGGAGCAGGCACCCAAGCCTCGGTCGGGACGGCAAGGCTGCGGTCAAGACCGTACGCCGAAGGGGCTCCATACGAACGGACCCCGGCGCCATACGCCGAGTACGCTGAGTACGCCGGGTACGCACCATACGCGTACGTCGGGGAGTGTGCCGCAGGCGGCTCCGGACGTGTCAACAAAGCCTCGATCCGTTGGATCATGCGAAAGGCCTCGTCCAGATCGGACGAAGAGGCCCGGCGATCCACCCGCAGGTGCAGGCTCGCGACCTCTCGCTCCACCAGGTCCAGGCGGCCCGCAAGACGAGCGAGCTCGCCCTGATTCCCGGCCTGGGCGGCAGCATTACCGCCAGTCCCAAGGCCAAGTGCAATCTCAAGCACGACGACACGTTGACGGAGGCGGTCAACCTCAGGGTCCTGTGTCGGACCCGCAGTCGGAGCACTCGGACGAGAGTGGCTCTCGGGAGGCGCCGAGTACTCGTACTCGTACGAGGGCACCTCCGCCCCTGCTTGACCGGAATGGAGAAGCCCACTTCCACGTGGAGCGGATCCTCCAGGAGCAACGGTGTCGCGGCAAGCGACAGCTCCTTGTGAAGTGGAGGGGTTATACCCACTCCGAGAACTCGTGGGAGCCGATTGAACGGCTCCTGATTGACTGCCCGAAGACTGTCGCAATCTGGGAACAGAAGCGGCGGCAGCTTCATAAGTAGTCCGGGGCTTCTTGCCAGAACGGGGTACGGTCGATGAATACATACCGTACCCGCGCTCATCGTGAGCGCTAGAAGCCGCGCGCTTCAGGATGTCCCTTGGCAGCATACGCTTGCTGATCAAGTGGGCAAACCTCACACGAAGATCACGCTGGTCCAGGATGTGGGACAGCTGCTGATCTTCATGGAGTTCCCATAACTCCGTGGGCGAGTACTTGAGAGTCTCCACCCACGCCCAGAACATGTCCTCACAAGAACTCCACGTGGGACAGCTCTCGGGCATAGCCCAGGGGTATCCTTAAACAGGATAGAGACCACCCCGGGTCTCGGGCTTCTTACGACAAGTCGTGAAGTTCTTAAGGGGAATGCGGTGTTGCGCGAGAAGCACACACCGAGCAGCCTCCAAGTTGTCGACGAACAACTGTTCTTTCTGAACAAGGGCTCGTTCATAGATGCCCCTAGAAGTGTGGCCGCCCACAAGGCCACGAGGAGCGACGAGAATCGCTAAGACGAGGTCAGCCTCAGAGCTCTCCTCGGGAGGCCAATACCCTCTTGAGTTGATGGTAGCTCCCTGGCTGACGGGTGCCGCCACCGAACCCCCACGCACACGCTGGGCAGCTTGGAATTCCTCCTGCTGCTGGTCGAGGTCATTCGAGACCTCCCGGGGCTCAACGATAGCACCCTCCTCCTCTTCTTCTTCCTCCTTCTCCTCCTCTTCATCCGAGGAGCCGAAGAGACTCTGATAGGAGCGTCGAGTCTCCTTCTCCTCGCGGAGTGGAAACTTAGAGGCGGTACGCTTCTTTGAGGGCTTGGTGCCTTCGGCTTTAGAGGCCTTAGCGCGCGCAAGACCCTCGGCAAGCGAGAGACGTTTGCGAGGATTCTCTTCCTCATCGCCACCGGCTTTGGGAGCGCCCTTAGCCTTAACGGCCGGACTCTCAGAGCGCACAGAGGTCCTGGGACTGTGATCACCGTGATCACTAGCGGGCGACTGCACGCTGCCTTCTTTGTGCTCACTGGGCACTGGGCTGTGCCCTCTCACAGAGCCCGCAGGAGCATCCTGAGTGCTCTCGGACTCGGCATCGTCTTCACTGCCCGAGTTGAACTCGCGTTCTACGAACCGAGGGTTCGGACGGTTGTCTGAAGACGAGGGCGACGGACTGCGGCGCCTGCTTGCGCGCTTGTCCGCAGCCGCGTCACCCGAGGAACCGATCGCCTCGGAGGCCACCTGAGTAGCCTCCTTGAGTGCAGAGCCTTTGCCGTGAGGCTAATGCTCTTGGCCTGCGCCTTACCGGCTGCAGCCTTGGAGCGTGTCTTAGCACCGCTCTTAGTAGTGCCACGAGGCATGTTAACGGTCGAAGTGGAGACCTAGACGAAGAGCGCACAGGTTGCTGCTCGAGGCTCTAACTGTGAAGTGAGCCTCCGCCGCGCTCGCGCGGCCAAGTCGATGGTTTTCGACTTTGAGAATGAGAGTTTGTGACGAACACCTCTTCATTCTGATTGGTCGGTAAACCGAACCTAAGTGGGGAAGGATGTAACGGGGTACGTAGCCCTAAGTGTACCCTGGTTACATGAAGTGTGACACTTCACACTTCAGGTGTATGACACGTCATACTCCGAGATATTTGGTACAAGGTACCAAGGTCGTTCAAAGCCAACCATTGGTTAAATGACATTGCATTTCTATAGGTAACTAACAGTTTGTATTAAACCCAAACTTAATCTACCTATAAATATACTCAGTTTACAATCTACCTTATTTGGGTCACTTCGCTCTCTTTAATAAAAGAGGGGACCTGTGAACTGCCGTTCACTGAGAGTTTGTATACTCTCGGAAGATAACTTCCTCTTGCGCAAGGTGCTGTGTGACCCCGTCACATCAGGCACAGTGTCGTAAACGCAAGATGGTCGCCCATGAGCTTTGCGTGGCCTTCATCGGTCTCTGCTTCAAGACCTTCGGTTACTTTGGCAGGGATACCGCAACTTGTTGTAGTGGGGCGGTAAGCCGGGCAAGAATAACTGGGATACTAATTTCAAAGGCCCAACCGAGTTCGACCTCGGCGTCTTCCTGATTTCCAACAAGAAAAAAAGATCCACGGATTATACAAGCCTTCGAAGCTGGACCAAACATGGGTTTTCCGATCTCCCATCGATGCTTAACTTCACTGACGCTCCGGACCTCGAAGTTGTCAAGCTTGAAAGCGGCCTTACGCGACCAAGCCCTGACCCGCAATCTTGTTGATGTCACCAGCTCCACCCACAATCCTCGAAGGTGAGCCGGCAATCTACAAACCGGCCCATGGCATTAATCCTGCTGGAATCGTTGTATTCGGGATCTATATGTCGATCCCTTACTCGAGATCAAGAAGGGTATTTACAAGATAGCCGCGGTCCCTCCTTTTGAGCCCAGTAAAGAGGGTTATGCCATTTATTCTGTTCCAGTGTGCCGACGGTGCTCCTTCAGCGTTCCCTCCCGTATTGAAGATCGAGCCCTGGGTCAACGCGCACGACCCCCAACCGGGGCCAGACAATGACGAGAAGGAAGACGGTGAGGTGAGCAGCGGTGAGTAAGGCGCTTCGACTTCTTTCCCATTCTCCAACGATTCCCTAGTTCCAGTTCCTTCCATTTTCGTTGTGGGGAGAATCAGCTCTCTCTCTCTCTCACTCTCTCTCTCTCTCTCTCTCTCTCTCTCTCTCTCTCTCTCTCTCTCTCTCGCTCTCTCTCTATTTCTATCTCTTTATCTAAGTAGTTGTAATATTTCAGCCCATCCCTGCGTTGGTCGATTTCTTCGTCATCAAACCATGTCTTGTTCTCCTTTCTTCACATCGGTTTTCGCAGC
Organism: Phytophthora infestans T30-4; assembly: GCF_000142945.1. Lineage (NCBI taxonomy): Eukaryota > Oomycota > Peronosporomycetes > Peronosporales > Peronosporaceae > Phytophthora > Phytophthora infestans. Next base: position 5,484 of record NW_003303467.1, on the reverse strand, counting down.
CTTTTTATCTTGAGACATCGACCATCACTCCGCACCTTGGTTTCCCTCTTATCCAGAGCCGCGTCACTGTCCTGGACACGTCCTAGAACTACAGGAATGCATTGACCTATTGGAGCTCGGACCTATCGCCGACAAGATCATCCGCGGGTCGTCCACGGAGCAGATGAAGCGCGTGACGATCGGAGTGGAGTTGGCAGCCCAGCCCAGTATCATCTTCATGGACGAACCGACGAGTGGCTTGGACGCGCGCTCGGCCAAGTTGATCATGAACGGGGTGCGCAAGATCGCCGACTCGGGCCGCACCATTGTGTGTACGATCCACCAGCCCAGCACGGAAGTGTTCAATTTCTTCGACTCGCTGCTACTGCTCCGTCGTGGTGGTCGTATGGTGTTCTTTGGCCAACTTGGAGAGGACTCCAAGAATCTGATCAACTACTTTGAATCCTTTCCTGAAGTCAACCCGATCAGGCCTGGCTACAACCCTGCTACTTGGATGTTGGAGTGCATTGGTGCTGGTGTTGGCGGCGGCAAGGCTGCTGCTAATGCCGATCCGTCACAGCCATTGGACTATGCCGATCGCTTCGTGGTAAGCGACCAGAAGGCGTTGATGGAGGAAGATCTCGACCAGGAAGGCGTGCTGTACCCGTCTCCGCACCTGCCCGAGCTCAAGTTTGATACCAAGCGTGCGTCGAACTCGGCCACTCAATTCGATCTATTGTGCCGTCGCTTCTTCCGCATGTACTGGCGTACTCCTACCTACAACCTCACACGCGTGTTTATCAGTGTCCTATTGGGCTGCGTGTTCAGCGTCATCTACCAGGGCACTGACTACAGCACGTACACCGGTGCGAGCTCCGGCATCGGTCTGATCTTCGTCAGTACGATCTTCCTCGGCCTCATCAGCTTCAACAGCGTCATGCCTGTCGCTGCTGACGAACGCACGGCTTTCTACCGAGAACGCGCGTCGGAAACCTACAACGCGCTGTGGTACTTTGTGGCTGGCACGTTGGTGGAGATCCCGTACATTTTCTTGTCGAGTCTGCTGTTCTGCATCATCTTCTACCCGAGCGTCGGCTTCACGGGTTACGTCACGTTCTTCTACTACTGGCTGGTCGTGGCCATGAACGCCTTGCTGTTCGTGTACTTCGGACAGCTCATGGTGTTTGCGCTACCGAGTGTCGCTGTGGCGTCCACTCTTGGAGCTCTTTTCAGCGGCATTTTCATACTCTTCTCCGGCTTTAACCCGCCCACGGGCAGCATCCCAACGGGCTACATGTGGGTCCACTGGATCTCTCCACCGACGTACACCATCTCGATGCTCGTGTCGTTGGTCTTTGCTGACTGCTCGGACGGCAGCACGGACGGCATCAGTTGCCAGACGCTGCAGGACGCTCCACCCACGATCGGTGAAATGACGCTCAAGGAATACGTCGAGGTGACGTTCGACATGAAGCACAGCGACATCTGCAGGAACGCGGCGATCATGATCGTGCTGATATAGGTCTTCCGTATCTTGGCGTTGGTCTCGCTGCGCTACATCAACTCTATTTTAGATTTTTCTCGAAATAGTTTAGTCAGAAGTTTTAAAAATACCTAAGTAAAAAAAGGATTTTGCTGAAAAATAAAGATTCCTATTCTTAGCAATGTACGGTACCTCAGCGTCACATATCAGGAAATTTTCATGTGACTGATTGACTCATTGAAAATTAATTCACAATATTAATACTGCTACGTAGAAATGAGCTTTCCTTTGAAGCGAGGACAAGGGTAGAAAAGTTTAGGATAGCGTCGAGCAGCAGATGCACGTTGCTCACAACTGCAAGAGAGCTGATGTAGCGGCTGCGATCTCAAATCACTGTATTAAGGTAGCAAAATGTACTCAGTTTCCAATTTGTCTATCGCTATTATAGCGGTGCAATTACAATGTATAAATTTATTAGGTAGCCAGCGTAAAGCAGTGAACATTCGTCGACTTGATAGCTCTTTCTTCGTTTATAACGAGGTTAGTCAGTGTTATTGTCGAGTTCTCTAAAGTCTATCTAGCTGTCCTATGAGAGGAATCTTACCAATTTCAGTTTCTATTATGACACTATATTATAGTTTTGGTGTGCACTGTACTTTAGTGTTCGCATATTATGCGAACTCGAAAATTATGGATTTCTCTCCAGGTAAAGTGTTTTTTAATGGTATGTTAGCGAACATCATCCACGACTAAGTACTGACAAACGGTTCCCAATCCTTGTCACCACCACGATGACTCTGCTGTGGCCCTGTGCCACTTGTCCATCCGCTCGTCTGAACGATGACTTCGCATATTAGTACTTGTACAACTATTGAATACTAAATTCACGCATTACTACACTATGCCATTCATGCTGGCATGAAAAAAAAATTACGCGCTTGTTCAAGAGCTGCATGCGATCTGCAGTCTTGCTACCACGAAAACTCAAACGTGTGGCACCGTCTTAAGCTCGGGAGGCTGTTCAACTGCTCACGAACCTCTCGACTTGGCGCCGTTGTACCGCCCCACAACAGTAAAGCTTGGATGTCGGCCAAAAAGCAGCTATCGAGTACCTCGGCCTCTCTGAGAGCTCGCTCTTCTTGGAGTAGCTGCAGGTATCGCTGTCTGATGCAGACCGTCGACGGCTTCTCCTCCGTCTTTAGCTCATCCAACATCCCCAACGTCACAACGGACGTGCGTTTGGTCAGCATATTGCGGGTCTGTGTCTCCAGCCGGATCCACTCGGCTTCGTCTTGTAAACGTTTTTTCTTCATGCGAATGCGGTAGTCCTTCTCGTAGCCGCGCTGTTTATTCTTGCGGCGCTGGTTGCTGCCCGAAGGGTCCACGTCGACCTTGTGGCGGGGCCGACGGCCCGGCTTAGCCTTGGGTTTAGCGACGGGTTTGCTCTTGATGGGGCTGATGCTTGGTGCAGTTGAGGATCTGGTCTTGACGGGAGATACAGCGACAATCTTGATGCTTTTAATGTCTAGTTGCATGTCCGTGCGAACGTCTAGTTTGCTTTCCAGCAACGTTTCGAACTCGTCATCGGGCATCGAGGAGGTGATAGAGCAGTTCGTCTTGGTTGATACGGGGGTGCAATTCGGCGTGTCGTCCATGTTGATCGGTTGACAGGGGATCGCGACTGAGAGATCGGGCATCTCCTCATCCATGTCGATGCTGATAGATTCAATCCACGCGGGAATCGGCGCTTCCCATTCCATAATGGACATGGCGATGATTGCAGAGGCGTACTTGGAGAGTAAAGAGGTTGACGCCACTATGGCAAATTGAAGAGTGAGAGTGAGGTCGGACCGAGCATTTCGCTCGCAATAGAGTGGTCTCGACGCTGTGGAAGACGGAGCAGGCAGATGCAAGTCAGACACGCTCCAGTCCCTCTCTTCACAGATGAAAGCCGGCACCTCGAAAGAGATCGATGCGCCGTGGCCATCCACAGTGCAGCGTGGCGTACAGAAGCGACGATAGGAAGTCTGATATCTACGACGCTGAGCCAACCAAGAGGGGAGGTCTATGTAGCCCTGATGGCCTGGATACGGACGTGACGCCACCAAGATCCAAAAATCTAGAGCAGAGATCACAACGGACCTCACCGTATTTTTGCGGCGGCAGCCACGAGCTCCGTTCGAGTGCATTTACGCATTGAGTCCTCGCTCCTAGTTGCACGAAGGATTCTTCGTGGTGAGGAGCAGCAACGACTTTTCGAAGCCTTCGACGTGGTTGTTAAATCGCTTAGATTCCATACCACTGTCCTAACGGAGTTGCACTGGTAGTATAGCGCAATACCTAGGGGACACAATGTAGATGTGTGCAACGCTTGCTACGCTGGATGGAGTAGAAGCAGAAATGCATGTTGAAGCTTGCTTATTGATGCCACCTTGGATTCATTTGAATTTATTGCGGGACAGAATACAGTACAAGTAAGACTGGGGTGTAGCACAGATTTCATATTTCAATAATGTTTACAATGTGCTTTTTCTCTTTCTGTTGGGTCAATTGGTTATTTTAAGACCGTTACTGCGAGCTATTTTGTAGCATTGTGAAAAATCTTCTTTGGTGGCGTTTCATCTCCAATTGTATGAGCAAATATTTAAAATAGAAGTAAGAGAGCAGGGCGCGACTTCTTTAGCTTACGAAATGTTTTAGGTGATGAATCCTCGCAAGTTTTAGCAGTTTTGACGTCGACACCTGCGACGCTCGTGAAATTTTCATTTTGATACTGAATATTGATCAAGATATTATTGATACTTCTCCGCTCTAAGTGCATATAGTACAGCGAAAACGTGAGCGTTGCAGCAATAAATTTAACCCCGCATGAGCGACGCGCAGCAGTTAATAACCCCAACAAAATTTGTCCTTAAAATGAGGACGAAATAAGATGCAAGATCGTGAAATTCCGAGTGATTTTGTCCTTAACACCTCGATTATAAGGACAAAAATCGAGCGCGCCAAGCGCAATTGCCTATGTCGGATATGACAGCTGAGACGCCCGACGCCACTTTGTATGGAATTAAAATTTAGCTTGATTATACTAGTCCATTTGACGATTTTTTAACTTTAGGACAAATCATTTCAGACTCCGTACGGCACAGCAGCTCATGCAATAACGCGTAGGTTTAGCAAATAGTTGCTAGCACGGTTGTAGAGAGCTAATACAGGGATACATTTCTATTTATGCTCACAGGAGCTGCAGCGGGGCTGCCGTAGCTTTAGCGTCAGAGGAAGACGTTCGACTCAAAGAGTCACTAATACTAAGTTCCTTATCCAAGGACACTTACAGCCCAAGACCAGGGCTCAAAGTTAACACCTTAACTTTTATGCTTCAAAACCAGAAGTGTTTTATTTACTATTATTGCGGCCAAGCCGCCTAGGGGTAAATGTATCTGTTTAACTATCTAGCATAGTTAAACCTAATCAAATGCATAACGTGTGGCTTTCGGCCACCGTACTGAGAGACCTTGTTAACTCTCCAACTTATGTACTGAGAGTTTGTTAAATCTCCGGGTACTTCGTACCTCTGTGTGTTCCACACTATGTAACCCCGTTACACTCTCCCCCACTAAGATGAGAACATTCCGTTCTCGAAACTTTCCTCAGCAAGGTCACGTCTTGTTAAGACGGCTGAGGTTACTACACCTCACCCCAGCGTTGTACAGCTCCGTGAGCTCACAAACGCCTACGCATCGTTGATGCCCAACTTTTCGTCGTCGGCCCACGGCCCAATGTTTCAAGCGCAGCGCGCATCTTGCTCTCAAGCGGTCTCAGACCTACGCTCGCGCTCCGCGCCTACTCCAAGAGTTGCAAACCGCTTAGAGCAATGCTCTTGACTCATTCGAGTCGTCAACAACAGCTCAGCGGCTGAACACTCGCTTCACAAGCGATAGGTCGGTGTTTCAAACCCACCAGGGCACAGCCCTCTCGTTCCATGAACGATTGCTCACGCTTGGACAAGCTTAAGTGTAACGGGG
>NW_003303466.1:94567-97199 GCF_000142945.1 Phytophthora infestans T30-4 | reverse complement strand
CAGGGGTTAATGGTAACTCCAAAATCGCGTGAAGTTGATATTATGAAAATATCACCTGTAGACCAGTTAATATAAAAAATATCACCTAATATTTTCTTCTGAGACAATATGAAGTTATTAAATATCATCTTAATATTAGCTAATACGATATTTTATTTATTAAAGGTTGCGTAATCGGGTTAAATTAACCAATCAGATGTCGGTAACGCTCGAATAGCTGAAATATTACTAGTCAACCGTGAGGGAGGGACAATTGTGAGAGCGATCGCCTTTGTCTGTGTCACAGTGAAATACAAGAGCAAATACTCGAGCAAATACTCGTCAGTCTTAAAACCCTACTGCTTTTCTAGAACCTGATCGAAAAAGGTATTTGAAGGTGGCAAGAAACGTAGTTAAGTGGGAATATATCATAAAATATTAAGTAGTATCTAATAATAATTAATTCTCCGAGTTAATATTAAAATATTATGTAAACTTTTGCAAAAATGAGTTACTATTTAATATCGAAAATACTACTATTACTATCAAAAATATCATATTACCATTAGCCCCTGAGTAAGGTACATACATATGCGCTCGTAGGAAAGTGGTGTACTAACGAAAGTTAAAAAGAAGCCTCCTTAACTATTTATTAAATTTATGGGCTTACTACATGTAGAGCATGTGGGGGACTGATGGCCATGCTTTCGTCGTCGATATCGATGAAGTAGCACGTGGCCACCATGCTGACATCACAAACAACAACCTCTGAGACTGGTGGTATGTTTGCTTGGGACGGGTCCATTAGCATGGGTTCGTAGTCTCGGGATGGAGACGTGTTAAATGCACTTGCTGTGCCTTGCTGAATCATCTCGAAATCGCTGCAGTACGGAGTGGCAGAAGCTACCAGGAAACCGGTACCCCACGTCTTCATCATGATATCGTCCATCCATGGCCAGAAGAAGGAAATGTTAGTCTTGTCAAGGAAAACAACGCTAAGTGTTGGAGAAGGACTTGTCACGTTGCGCGGTAGCTCATTGAGATTCATATGTCCGAGTCCCAAGGTTTGGAGCCCTGGAATCTCGAACACCTCGGCCGAAATTATAGTCATCGGATTGCCAGTAACAAACAAGTATTCCGGTTCGAGCCGAAGGAGTTCTGAAGGAATGCTCGTCAACTGGCTGTACTCGAACTGTATTTGTGCGTTCCGGGGCCACTTGAGGTCGAGATCTTGTGGAATCGCCTGCAGGTTTGTGACGCAGAACTCGATATCGCGAAGATTGGGCGGGAAATCGAGCGAGTGCAATCCCGCAGGCAACACACCGTCGGTCATGTTGACACGGACAAGGTACAGTGATAAAACGTTTGGGTGGTTCTCACTCGTGAATGCAGCTGAGTCATCCCAGTCGACGATTGTCGAGTTGTACACTTTGACGCCATGAAGACTGTGGAACTTGCTAATGGAAGGTGGGATCTCTAACGTCGGACAGTGGCGAATGAGAAGTTGAACGACAGTAGAGCTGTCGAATTCACTCCAACTCTCCTCCACTTCGTTCATTTCCCCCGAGATTGCCAACGTGTGGCAATCAAGACCGACTAAGTAACAGGATGGACGTGATGTTGCCCACGGTCGAACTTGTAGTAAGCACTGACTTAGTGTTGGCTGCATAGACGCGTGAATGTGTAGTCCTAGTACTACAACCCCCCATGCTCCAAAGAATAGATGAGCTGCACGTAGCATTAGTCGTGCACATTGGGTGCGCAGCCTAGTGCCACGATAGCTGCCAGCGGGTTTAATGGGCATTACCAGCTCTGAAGGCTTGAGATTTGGCTGTTGTGGTAGCGTGGGAACAATAGTCGTAGATTTTTCACCCCTGGTTTGGTCATTCTCAGTATCCAGGCTTGCAATTTTATGGCACCTCTGTTGTGGAAGGCATTGCAGCAATTCCTTCATATTTGTGGTTGTAAGTATTAGACCCAGTGAGAAGATGGCGCGACTTGCCAAATCCGACAAAGAGACCACGAAGACCATCCGAAATTCATTTAAAGCTCGCGCTGCCCACTCATCGTTTTGCCACATGAAGTCCCAGAATCCCATCACACTTACGTTGTAGTCACTTGCATAGCTTAGCACAATCATGAGCTCCACACCCACACAGGAGATCAAGTCCAGGACACAATCTAAGACGATACATGCGAATCGCCTACTTGCCTCGTCGCCCTTGAAAAACACAGAGTAGACCAGGACAGACGACCAACAATTCGCCACTAGTAAAACCACGTAAAACCCGGTTAAGCATCGTTCTTGGCAACAACGAGCTCGTGCGGTAAGCTTGGATGGTTTGCAACCCCTGTCTCAACAACTTCTCGAAGTATGAGCAGTACATGAAAGTGAGCTCCATTGACCCCCGAAAAATCCCTTGGCGATCAGAAATCTTTGGGATAAACTTTCGTGAAAACTTTGCACTTATAAATTGGAATTGGGACGACCCTGGGTGCGGGCGGGGGGGATATCTGGGGGAGGGGTGTCGTCATGGCCCTAGAGAGAAGAGGGAAAAAGAAAGAAGATGGAATATAGGCCCCCAGAGGTATGGGAGGGAGGGAGATAGGGCGGAGGTGTTGGGAAAATGCATAGTACATCGCACAAGGATAT
>NW_003303466.1:60193-62762 GCF_000142945.1 Phytophthora infestans T30-4 | reverse complement strand
GCGGTAAGCTTGGATCGTCTGCAGCGTTGTCTCAATGACTTCTCGAATGGCGAGAATTACATGAAAATGGACACCGTTGACGCCGAAAAATCCATGACGATCCACAACCTTAGCGTAGACTTTCGTAAAGATCTGCAGCACGATCGAGTTCGTTCGATCAGACTTCACTTCGTCATTTTTATCCTTGACATCGCAAGTAGACCACGGAGTAAAGGCAAGAGATCTCTGCCAAACAGAGCCGCCTAGCATTAAAATGATGGAAACTGCATGCAACGCAGACAACGTAGCATGGACGACGACGATTGTGCGGTGATACGGTTGCGGCATTCCGATCTCGAAGCTTTCGAGGTACGCGTTTAGGTACGCTTGCTGTAGCACCCAGTACGAGTAGCTAAACAGCGCAGTGTAGATGCACGCGACCACATGAACAGTGAGAATGATGAGCCACTAGAGAGCGAAACTCCAATACGAGAGTTTGACGACTTCCGTGGGGGTCTTCAGGTTGAGTCGTGACATGGTTTTCTTAAGGACCCTTCGTCGGTGAACTTTAGCTAGTGTTGGTTTTGATTTTGTTCGATTTCGTCGAGATCTAAATTTAACCCCTAGGATTTTCAGCGCACTCATTTACCGAACCCCTTGCACTGTTTGCTTGTATATCAGGGGAAGGGTTACCATACTGCAGCTAGTATGTTTTAGTAACGTTAACCTGTATTTAGAAAACCTCACAAATTCCCAGCCCCTAAGATGGTGAACAAATGATAACCTGTACAATACAAGATCGATCTCCTTAGATATACAGGGTACTGTGGTTAAGCGTACTTAGACATTCAAAACCATGCGAAGTCAGTGCGAAAGCTGAACGCAGCCGGAGACAGATGATCTCCCAAAAAAAAGACTTCAACAGCAGCTGCCGAATCGACCAGAATGCATTTTACTCAAACTAAGGTATTGTGCTTTCGGCCTAAGTTTGCCTTTTCAGGCGATTGGTTAAAGACCACATCGAATCCGCACGCTGCTTTAATTGGTCAAAGAATTTTTTATCGCTTCTTGAAGGATTTCCGACAGGTTCGTACGAAAGCAGTACTCTCCTCCCGTTGTTTCGGTGCGCTAGTTATTAAAGTTTTACGTGTATTTGCAGCCGATTTACCCATTGGAATACCTGATAGAGCACTGACCTCCTCGAAGATGGAAGAAGCTGTCACGCGACAGCACGCGCACCCCAACACATTTTTCCACTGCCTCTACGGATTTTACTGCCTTGAATATTCGCGTGAGCAGCTTACTCACATATATCACAAGACATTGAGGATCATCGGGAATTGGATAAACGTGTACGAGTGAACAGGGACGTACCAGCGGGCAAACGCTCGCGCTACAAGGAAACTGCATCACACCGCTCCACGCTGATTCTGCAGGTCTTTCAACCGACCACACATCAGCAGTCTTTGTAGCATGCCCCTTGACATGACTGCTAAGCTTCTCCCACAACTTGTGCATGATATCACTAAAGAAGAAACCATTGGCCGCAAAAAATTTCCAGTTGCGTGCCTGAAGAATCGCGCTGTCCGACAGTGTTTTTGACAATCCCTTGGACTACCAGTTGCAGACGATGTTGGTCGGTGCTCTCAGGCGAAGTATCTAGAGATACACGCACTCGCACACTGCCTGAAGTTTCTGGAGTTGGGGATCTTTGCGGCGGGGTCCTCTCACGCAAAGGATATGGAGAAACACGAGCTGTTGACGATGAGGTCGAGGGTGGTGTTCTGCGTGCAGGTCGTTGATGTATTGAAGGAGAAACACGGGGCTCTGGGATGCCCTCCTTTTCTGGAGTTGCTGCAACGAAGCTGCCTTCAACGTCCTCCATCATGCTGTCGCCGCCGTCGACGCCAGTTCTGACCTTCTGACTCGAATGAATTATTCTATTACGCATTTTACGTGATTGCGTGCTGGTTGACTTGAAGAACCGCGCACGGAAATTTTGAGTAGAAACCACAATATGTAGACTAAATCTAGTTGCTGCTCAAACAGTCGTTTCTACCCGTTGACGATTGTCCGGCTCGTCATCTGCAGTCGTGCCATCACTTGCCGATCTCGCTTTAGTAGTGGAAGCGGCCCCAGGTGTGCGCGCCCGTATTCTCTTCTTCGCCATCGACGGAGGCAGGTTGGTTCCATTCTTTCACTTTGTGTGCCATATATCGAAGCATGAAAGCTCCTTACCATCGACTTTGTGCTTGATCTTGTTGCATCGATACACACGCGACGCTATAGCCGTCTTTGAGGACGTGGGGGTCGGCAGGACGTGGGGAGTCGACAGGGCTTACAATAGAAGGACGTCTCATCGCTATTAGCTCCATTCTCTCTCTTCATCTTAGAACACACCTTACAGTTACGTTGACGACGCTTCCGCCCTTGGTCATTGTTGCCATCCCTCCACTCATCAACCTGAAGGAGCTCGTGTAGATGCTGTGCAGGAGGCCCCCGCTTTCTCGGCTTAGTTGGCGTCTGCTGTGTGCAGCGGATTCCAACCCAATCCTCTTCATCAGCTGCAATATCTCCTGTTTGAGAAACG
>NW_003303466.1:54839-57353 GCF_000142945.1 Phytophthora infestans T30-4 | reverse complement strand
TTGCCATCCCTCCACTCATCAACCTGAAGGAGCTCGTGTAGATGCTGTGCAGGAGGCCCCCGCTTTCTCGGCTTAGTTGGCGTCTGCTGTGTGCAGCGGATTCCAGCCCAATCCTCTTCATGCAGCTGCAATATCTCCTGTTTGAGAAACTTGATGTGATATACTTTTCTTTTTCTTCTGCTACTCGACGCTGGTTGTATACTATCAAGGCGTTCACGATTGCCAGATCGATGAGCCCAAGAAAAATACCTTTGTAGTACTTCTTGTATTTTAGAAAAAGCTAAAGTGAATATCTATGTAGCATGAAACATACAGGTTAAATTGGATATCCGGTACATACAAACACAGTAGCTTGCCTTTAAAGACGGAGTTGATTGTAACGGGGTTACATGATGTGGAACACACAGGGGTACGGAGTACCCGGAGAGCTAACAAACTCTCAGTACATAAGTTGGAGAGTTAACATACTCTCAGTACATAAGCTGGAGAGTTAACAAGGTCTCTCAGTACGTTGGCTGAAAGTCACACGTTATGCATTTGATTAGGTTTAACTATGCTAGATAGTTAAAGAGATACATTTACCTCTAGGCGGCTTGGCCGCAATAATAGTAAATAAAACACTTCTGGTTTTGAAGTATAAAAGTTAAGGTATTAACTTTGAGCCCTGGTCTTGGGCTGTAAGTGTCCTTTGTATAAGGAACTTAGTATTAGTGACTCTTTGAGTCGAACGTCTTCCTCTGACGCTAAAGCTACGGCAGCCCCGCTGCATTGATCATGGACATTAACTCCGCCCATGAACGGCTGGAAATCCTTCAGGATTCTTGGGCACGCTACTTCGGCTTGCTCACCCGACTTATCTCTCCTTACCACGCGGTCTTGTTGAATGCTACCTTAGCATATGCACGGGACAGTTATCCCACCAACAGACAGCCTTCATGCATGGAACGACAGTCGATTCAGTCACAGTGTATAATCCCCGGGGCACACTCGCCGGTTGCTTCTTATTCTTCTCCACAGTTGCTTTGCAGAAGCCCTTACGGTTCGTCATGATGGCCCCGATACTGTAGAAGCCTAGGGCCAGAAGCTGCATTGCAAGTGAGGGTGACGTATAAAAGCGATCGGTCACGACTAAACGCTTTTCGTCCGACCCGTCGCTTCCAAACACCTCGTTTAATTTGCGAATAACCGCATCCGGTCCGGACTTCGTGTCCGTCGAAGCCAGTCTGTTTTATACGGCGATACACTTCAAACCTGTAGGATACAAGACACCGCGGTAAGTAGCCTGTAGATACAGGATCAGATAGCTTAGAACCAAAAAAGGACGGGCGTGCCTGCCGGCACGCCCAATACTCACTGAATACAGTACGCCATCGAAGAGCAGCACAGCATGAATAGCTGGGTACCCCACTTGTGGGGCTTGTCCTTCATGTATACTCTCATGCAGTTGAATGACGACCTCGATGGAAGCATCGGCCTCATCGAATGCCATTACTGGCAAGTGATTGTAGCCAAGTTTGAAGCAGTTTTGAAGAGAATCAATCACAGGCCGAAGTTTCCATGTGCAGTCACTCGTAGCGCGAGGGTCAGAGTTGCTACTAAAATGTAGGTTTCTGGAGATGTGCATGAATCGATCTCTTTTCATGTAAATTTCGAAGCGACTACGTGGAATAGCTCCTTCATAAGTAAACTTCCAGTGATGTTGCAGCTTCGAATTGGTCGGTGATATCGTTCTGGCTAACAATAGACCAAAAAAACGCACAACTCTCGAGCTGTAATATCTGGTGTATTCAGAAGACTGGCCTTGATTTCCTCTCGACTACTTTTGTTATACTCAGGCTGCTTCCTTCCACGCGCCTCTTGCTTCTTGTATTGTCGCTCAGCTCTCTCATCCAATTGCTCCATGAGATATTCGTTTGACGCAGCAGCAACATCCTTCCACAGCTGCGGCTGAACGAAAAAAAAGAAGATGTCCATCGCCGTAAAAGCCGCTTCAAGCGCTCGAGTCGTTGGACCATAACCTCCACCGTAAAGCCCCCGGAATTCATTTGCCATAACGCCACTATCTCGAGCTTCATATGGCTCATCCAAGTATGGGTAGGGGCTATATGACACAGGCTCCGTTCCAGCCACTTGTGCCCATATCCTTCAGGATGTCAGCGTTTATATTACCTCCAGCAATACCGACAATACCACCAGCGATTTTTAGGAACATCTCGTCGAATAAGACATCTCCAGCTTCCCCGTCACTATCTCTTTCTTCAAGAACACTGTCTTCGTACGCATTGGCTTCTGCCTCCGAGCTTTCACCATCAGACGCGCCGTCGTCGTTCGCAGCGTCAGACGACAATGCGGTAAACCCATCTAAATTTCTCCAGTTTGTAGAATGCTCACATATGGGATATATAGATACAAGATACAAGTTACAATTAATATCATGTATCATTATCCTGTACATACAAAGTGGCCAGCCTGATAATATAGCAACTATTCCCGAAGACCGGCCTGGGGCATCTT
>NW_003303466.1:51273-54197 GCF_000142945.1 Phytophthora infestans T30-4 | reverse complement strand
GAAAGACCTGTTGGCGGTCTAATTTCAACCGTAACACTTTATTTTTGTAGTCCACACCAATACCTGCCTCTACATTCGTGTATTCATACGGTGTGTATGGGATGGGCCTGTGGGAGGGTTCGGTTGGCTTATTTTTAAACCCGATCCCTATTTGACCTAAGGTTTGTAAGCAAACATACAAATTTACGTTGTTTCTCTTATTCTGTATCATACAGGATAAGCATTTTTTTCTAATCCCGGAGAATCCAGGCCGTCGGGATCAAGGGGTTAAATCGCAATTAAAACTGGGTTTTGTCGAGCTTGGTTGAAACTGTAATTCTATACTTTTCAGACGGCGAGATGTGTATTTAGTCCATTCAGTACTGAACATGTTTTGAATATCGCACGCGCGCGCAATTGACAACTCTCCTTCAACTCTCGCACGTGGTGAAGCTGAAGTGGAAGAGGAGAATGACGGTAAGTGCAGTGTCACTGACAGTGGTGATCTAGCCTACAGGAGGAGCTAATGTCCGCGCAGCTTGAAGAACAACGATGACTGTAGGCCGTCCAAAGTCTAGCGTCTGGACGCTCTTCAGCGAGGCGAGTGAAAATGGCCGAGTCAAGGGTCTTCGCTGTTCCACAGAGAAATCCAACCCGAAAGCACACAAACTGGAGAGCCACTTCATGCACTGTCAGGATTACACATTGGAGGAGAGGAAGAAGCGAAAGCGCACTGCCATTGAGCGTAAGGAGAAGGATATCCGGAAGAGGAGACGACAGAGAGGCGTCCAGCTTGACGGAGATGACGTAACTGAACAGCCATCCCAATCTGTCCCCTTTTTCCAAGCCCATCTTGACAAGCTTGTTGCTGACTTTGTGTACGAGTCGGGGATAGCTTTTCGCATCGTAGAGCTGCCAATATCTCGCTGTTTGATCACCAGGGGGGGGGTCGAAAATGCGGACGAAAGCGATGACGAGCTAATTGAAGATGGCTGGCTGGCGTGGCAGAGCGTTTGAGTCAAGTTGAAGATTACGTTCTCGACTACAGCCTAGACTACTTGGGACTCAGCTTTGAGATCAGATTGATATTGGTCGTTACCTTTACATATCCGTGTTCACATCCTTGTTTTAGGCTCTGTTCAGTGCACATTTAGGTAGCACACCGGCTCCTGACCGTCGTTGACGGAGAGTGTAGTTGCTATGCCTATTTTGATAGCTTTATACCAGGTAAGCTGCATTTAATATCAGGTTATTATTCTAGACATTGCTCGCACGAGAAATTTTAATCATTACTGGCGTGCAGTGGAGCTGACACCTTGGGTAACCAATTTGACGCGAGTCGTACGAAGCTGTTGACAAGGATGAACTGCGTCTGCATGCTAAGGTAGAAGAATAATCAGCAGTGGTTACCATCACACGAGGCCGAGTACAGCATCTAGCCATTAAACGAGCTACAGGTCACCAGGCGCTTGACGCTGGTCACGCTGGTGCCGACCATGTGGTGATTGATGGTGACAATCTTGACATGGTCGACTCACACGCGCTACATGATTATCTTGCAGTTGTATGGACCATGGATGGTGACGCCATCACCGCCTAAATGGAGTGCTGATTCCGCCCTGGGTTTTGTTCGCAAATTTATTCGATTTTATTTGCATTTTGTCGACAAAAATCCATTTTAATTGCGAACAAACCAGCACTACCTTTAGCCGTTTCTGAAAGTGTATTGTAAACTCCGACCAAATTTGCCGTTTTCGTCCTATTCGTTTGATAGCGAGTTGCGAATGCTTGCTATTGGTCCTCTCTGTCTGTTGTACATGAGTTAACCCCTCTGTTACCAACATCGTAAACCACGATTTTAAAAATCCTATGTCATAAATTACGACGTAGCTCAAATGTAACGGGGTACGTAACCATAAATGTATCCCTAGTTACATGACGTGTCACGTCATACTTCGAGATATTGGGTACAAGGTACCAAGGTCGTTCGAGACCAACCATTGGCTGATGACATTGCTTTTCTATGGGTGACTCATAGTTTGAATATTTAAGTCAAGCCTAGCCTACTATAGATATACTCAGCTTACAACCTACCTTAAATTGGTCACCTCGCTCCCTTTTGGTAAAAGGAACCTGTGAACTGCCGCTTACCGAGCGTGTGTATACTCTCGGAACCCAACTTCCTCTAGCGCAAGGTGCTATGTGACCCCGTCACACTTGGTAGCACTCGTAGTCAATCCACGCCAACGCGGGTAGACTACCTGAACCTCTCTGAAGATCGTTTCCATGGATAAGAACGACTTCTCCCATCTGAACGAGTCACAGTTCGAGTCGGTTCGGAAGATAGCAGGCATCTTCGGGATGGAGGCCCTGCAGAGCCTGGTGGCGTCAACACCGGCCGAGCAGCTCGAGCGCGTCAATGCGTTCGACGCTTACAAGCAGGGACTCATCGCGCATTTGCGGGAAAACCTGCAGGGTCCGGCGGCGGAGACAACTCCGCCACACCCCAAGCCAATACGACTGAAGGTTAAGCCATAGGAAGGGAAGGAAGGTGAGAACCTTCACGTCTGGGTCCGAGAGGCAGAGCTCGCGATGGACGCGGCTCTGATCTCGACCAAGCGACCTCGTGTTGCTTTTGCACTCTCCAACTTTAGCGGTCGTGCTAAGCGTTGGATGTACACGCGGGAGGCAACATCCCCTGGATGTTTCACATCCTGGGCTCAGCTGTGTGAGCAGCTACGAGCTGCGTTCCTCCCGGCGAACTACGAGTACTGCCAGCGCTCGCGCCCCTCTCGTACAAGCAAGGGAGGCGTGAGCTGCACGAGTACGTCCAAGAGATACGGGAGCTCACGGCGTTCATAGTGGGAAACCCACTGAACGAACACATCAAGATGACTGTGCTCATGGACGGCCTTCGCGTGGGCCCAGCGCGCGCTCAGCTGTCC